>NW_006800216.1:212069-214361 GCF_000485575.1 Poecilia formosa
GAAAAAATACAATATGATATATCTAGCTAAGCATCAAGGTTTTATTGAGAAAGCTGCCAACTTGTGATGCTTTTGCATTAAAATACATTAGTTGACCTTTCTTATTCACTTGGGCAACAGCTTTTAATGTTACTTCAAAAACAGCAAATCTGCCACAGGCATAAAGAGCTTGAACACATGGTACTTACACAATTAGCTGACACATACCTGTACAGCAGTCAAAGCACAATTATATTCATTGGAACCACTAAAAAACATCTTAAAACCACAAACTTCCTCTTCCTTTGCCAATGCTAGATGGCAGATTTTCACAGAATGTTCCGGGTCTCGGGAAAAAAAAAAAAAAAAAAGTAGACGTTGAGCCAGAACTCACAAAAGAACAGCCACATGATCACAATCACAGCTTCAGGGTACAGAAGATTTCATTCCCCCCCACTAGGCACTGACGGCAATATGAACTTGGTTTTGATTGTGTGGATGTTTTCAAGGGGCTCTGGTTGGCGCAACGATTTGCACAAGCTCTTATTAAGGTGGACCCCAAGTGATAGAATCCCCACATACAGCCCAGGAAGTCAATTAGAAAAATGTATTCAAAAGTAAATCTACCCACATAGCTTTCAAACCAATTTAATTTAACCATCATCGGCAGATTAATTATCCACTGACTAAATTAGGAAGGGATGTAAGCAGGGGGGGAATGAGCTTGCAATATTGACACAGAAAAAGAAGAAGGAAAAAAAAAGCATTATTAAAACTCACACCCACTTTCAGCCAGTATCAAAGAGGGGAAAGTGCTTAGTTCTGCTCCCACTCAGCCTCATTGTGGTTGATTGAACAAAAAAGGCTGTAGGAGATGGATTCAGGACTAATATTACCTAATTTATCTGTCACCATAAGTCCCCATTATTCCCAGAAACGCTGCTGCTTAGGATGATGATTCAGATACATTGAGAAATTTAAAAAGGTACATTTTAAAAGATGTCTGACATTTTGGGATGTTACAAACTTTTAAATGTATTTTACAGGCATTGCATCTGAGGCCAACATAATACATTCAAACTAGAAGAAAAATGAGTTCAGTTTTTCTGTTTTATTGAAATAAAGCTCTGGACAATGTGGTGTAAAATTGTACAGGAAAACTTTAATATTTCATTTAGAGACCGAGACTAGATTCTTGGCCCTTTTTTTAATCCAAGACACAGTGGATGAAAAGCCTCCTAACAACTTTCAACTGGTTCAACGGCTTAATTCAATGGATGAGAACTCAGGAGCTCCTTTCCATCTGACGCACAAAGACACTGACGAAGATTGCAACATCGGAGATGATGAAATCATCATAACAATGTTTGTAGCAATGACCTTAACAGTAATTTTATTGACCTTAAAAGCCCCAATAGTTTGTTTTGACAATAACTTTTAAGCCTGATGAGTCCAACCCATGACCAGAACCCAATAAGTCTTTTAGATGAGAAGTGAAAGAAATCCAAATGCTTTCTAGTTACATACTAAAAGAAATTTGGAAAAAATTCATGAAAACTACACAAATGTTCTATATTTAGAACATGTAAATATGGGCTTACATGTTCTAACAACTTCCCCCACGTTTGGTAAGTTTGTTAACCAGATGTAATACGATCACATGTACTTTTAGAAAATCCAGTGCTTTGCAAAAAATAAAACTCTAAATCTAACTAAGCCTTCAGAAAGATAAACAACTAAAAAAAGATGAAAAATATTTACATACAAATTAAGAAATTAATGATTGTTTGCCTTTTAAAGATAGCTTTTGTAGCTTGTATCGTCAGCGCCCTAAAACCAGGAAGTGTTAACTTTCCATCAGAGTGCGGAACAAGAAAGTGTGGATTGCTATGTCCTTTTTTATTTTTAGTCACCAGCTTATTCACCATCTCTGTTCTTTGGAAAGAGGATGTTGAGCAGACATGGCTGACCTTTACTCATCTGTAGGCAGAGTGGCCATCCTCCACCACCAGCTCACACACACAAGCTCTGAGACAAGTGTAACTACGTACAGCAAAGTTCAGTGTCTGTCACAGTCAGCCAAACAAGCCTGTGGCAGACTGAGAGTATTTGTACCTTAGACTGGTTATTAAGGTTCAGAGGGTACACTCTAGTAGCAGATAATGTGTCACAGATACCAGCAGGAAACAGGAAGCTTCTCCAATTTAGCATTAGAGCGTGGGGATAGAGCAAAGACCATTATCAATGTGTAGAAAGCAATAACGCAGGGAGGGAGGAGAGTTAGGGTGTATGTGTGTGTATATATATATATAT
>NW_006800216.1:215192-225334 GCF_000485575.1 Poecilia formosa
CTTTACCTGTTGTCTGATCCTCCGTATGTCTTTTTTACTGCAGTGAGCCTCGATGTAGCCAAACTCCATAAAGTATGGCATTGTTTTTATGCCATATTAGATTCATTGTGTTGATGCATTTTGACCTGCTTCAATTTTCCACCGCAACACGCAAACTTCCCCATTCACTCAGTGCGTTATAGTTACACATCGCTTAGGATTTGTTGCTGCGTGTTTGCGCAGAGTGAAGGAAAGAGGAGACCAGCTGCACAGGCAGGCTGCGAAATGAGATGCAGGTGATCAGTTTGTGTGATCGGCAACAAGAGATCGTGATCGGCGATCACCGATCATACACTTTTTCACAGAAATCAGCCGATTATGATCGGCAGCAAATCGATCGACACACCTCTAATGTGTGTGTGTGTGTGTGTGTGTGTGTGTGTGTGTGTGTGTGTGTATAGCTGATAATTTGCTAAATTTATGTAAATACAGATGTACAAAAAGAAAAAAAACTTCCATGTCCAGAAACCATCATATAGAGTTGTGGGGTAATGTGTTGTGTGTGCTGTCCACCAAAATATAGAAAGGTTACACTCTACTACAAAGTAAATATGGGCTTAAAGAGAAAGCTGACTAGAATGTAGCATTAACATTGGAAAGCCACTGATGCAAATCCAAAACATTAAACAGAGATACAGTGAGTGAGAGAGAGAAAATCCAGAGTTTGTTAAATTCTCACGCACTAATGATCTCAGTAACACATCATGTTTGCAAATGGGATCACGGCATTGGATAACTTTCAAATCTGTAGCATTCACTCCAGCCAAGTTGGAACCAAACTCCGCAAGGTGGATATGGAAGTTGAATGCCAACAAGTGATGGCCTTTGCTGTGAGTGCTGTTACAGACTGCAGTTACTCAAATTAGCTTTTAAACATATCAGTGAAGAATTTTATAATGACAATGGTAAATCTTGAAGAAGTTATTTAAAATATATTGCGATATATCTGTGGTTCATTAAGGCTGTGAGACAGTGCAATACTTCCGTATACCAATGTTTTACCCTCTTGAGCTTTGGAACATAGTGGATTTTAATACTTAAACATAGCTCACACACAAATTACACAATTAAGTAGCTGTTTATTTATTTATTTTTAATTATCAACTAGTACCGTTTTTCTCTTTTCCGTAGAAACTTTGTATGTGGTGTTCAACAACGAAGATGTCAAACATTTCAACATCTCCTTCCGATACTGAACAGCAAAAGTTATTTGATCGTGTAAGTTATAGAACTAAAGGTTGATGTGGATTCTTCATAAAGTTACCAAACAGCTCAAAGTATTTCTCAGTCTAATTGTGTATTCCCATGAAAGTGTGGAGCTACTTACCAAAGTTGTCTCAGGCTCCAATTGGGACTCAGAAGAGGACTCCATGCTTGTCTGTAACCAGAGTCAAGTCTGCCTATGCTGCGCGGATGACTGCATCTCTGTGGAGACGAAGAAGCAATGTCTTACTACATGGTGTAACCGTAATGAAGTGAGCTTTGCAAAAGTAGAGTCAAGATTTTAGTTCTTTGTAAAACACCTGCTGTCCATGCTCCTAAAAGTTTGTTTGAGCCAAACTTCTGCCTGTTAATAAATGACCAGTTTCGACTGCACACTGAGGAGGATCTGAATCTCTGTCAGCTGGCTTCCCCAAGGCTTCCTGGAAAATGTATACTCTCAATGCATCTTTTCCCATTGCTTTCACTTTTCTTCCCAGTAGAGTCACTAGAGCATCACAACTTTTAACCATTATTAACTTCAACTTTATAACGTCTTGTCATTCTAACTGCTCAAATCCAACTGAATGTGGAAAGTTGTACAAAACTTCAAAATCACTCATCATTTCAGACAATTTTTACATACAGTGTAGAGAGGGCTGACATATTCAGTCCTCTCTACACTGACCGTAAATTAAACAGTCCAAGGAACCATTTTAAGAAATTACTTCTGATTTTAACGCAATTAAAATTACATGTGAATAAGTTTATTCACGCGATAAGCCGTTAAAAAACATGCAGCACCATCTTCTTCGTTTCTTTCGCCGGTTGATCGCATGACTGGTGATGTGGGGGAAAAAAAAGTTTTTTTTTTATTTGTGTGCAAATAAAAAAGCAAATCTATTTTCAAAATTGCAATTTGTACAGTTATATGGTAGATGGAAATATAGGCAGTGCGACAGATTAGGTCAAAAAATATTTTTAGATTGTAGAGTAGCAAGTTCAGTCCAGACAGAAATCTAGTTGCCAATCTGGGGGGGAAACTTGAAGATTCTTGTTGAAAGACACACTCCATCAAGACAAGTTTCTTCCAACAACCCAGGCATCAAACTCAAAGATCAGCTCTTGAAACTGTGATCAACTTAAAACCACTAAATAGAAAAGAATTAGCCACCATCAGTTACAATTTGGCCAAGATTTTGATACCCGGTGTGGCAGAGTGAAAAACAGACGGTATAAACAAGAAAAGGTCAACACTGTAAAATGTTCACATAAAGTTGATGTATTTGTCAATTAACTCTGAATGTCCCTATAGTCATCCACCCGCATTAAAGCATGATTCTTCCAGCATTTCCGGTCATGTCTCACTGATCGTAAATCACAAGGAGGCACTGAAAAGCAGCGTTAGAAAGCCGAGACTCTCTTATCCGCCTTGTTGCTCCTCCACAAAAGCCTGGGAATCTGCCTTACCACTTATTATATTACTTTCCATCATTTTTGTGAAGCTAAAGTTAGGTTAATTATTTTCAAGCATCAAGGCAATTTATTCAAATGAGTAAAGATGTTAAAATTATGCAGTATCCAATAAAACAAATGTCAATTTCTCTAGTTTTAAGTCCAAATTAAAGCCTTTAGAGTAGACTCTCAAGTTTAGAAGGTTAAAACCTTTGAATATTTATCTTGAGTATACAAAGGTGTTTAAAAAAAACATTTAAAAGTCACTAAGCAGATTTGTGTTGCTGTGGAAACAATTAGCCATATTACTACCAGATAGCTAGTAGCATGTCTCTAGCTAAATAGCTAAATACCTAGCTGGCTGGACACACAATTATATAATAATGAGTAAGACATAATGTTTAAGACTCAGATTGCTAAAAATATATTCAATTTAAAACAATTGAGATAGGCATGCCATTAGTCAATGCTTAATACTGAAAGAAGCATCTGCTGTATCAAAAACCCCTGATTCCAAATTTCAAATAAATACACAAATAGAAAAATGTTTTTATTTCATGTTTTTTTCTCACAAATGAAAAAACCTGTAGTTTGCAGCCCTCTATAAGTGCATGGTATGACATTTTGGAAGGTTCAGAGCTTTAAAATGGCTCTGAAATAGGTAATGTGGGCAATAATCGGCAGCTATAATCAAAATGCAACTTCCCTGCTGTTCTACTTGAATCACACAACATCTGTTTAATGTAACGGTTTTAGTAATCCACTGTGTCCTAATAAAAAGCAGTTGGAGGCATATATTCACCATACTAGTTGCAATAAATATTCTTTCAGGAAGTCGTGTCAGAGGAACACACTGGGCTTTTTTATGCAAGTTTTGGTTTGTGGAGCAGTTAGTGTTGAAGTGTGACTCCTGCTTTATTTGAGGTTTGGATTATTATCGTTATTGCGTGTCATTACGGATCTGAACAACATTTTAAATTTTCACCTCTTTGGAAGCGGTGGCTGAACCAGCGGCAATCAATTCTCGTTAACATCTGCTGTGCTGACTCTCTTCCTAAAGTTCACTCGGTCTGTTTCTGCCTGGAAGCTGGCACCACTCGGTTTGTTTTAAATTGTCCCACAGACCTCAGTGAGCCAGCAGCTCTGACTCACTGCTGAACACTGAAACTGAGGGAATCCTTAGAAACCAGCAGAGACCCAACCACTGCAACAGAACAGTTGGCTGATGGGTTTCTCCTTTGAGGCAGATGTGACAGAGCTGCTTCCAAAATGTTGAGAGAGTTTTTAATCTCAACCATTGTAGAGCAATCACAGCGCAAAGGAAAGACTAATTACTATCAGAATTATGATCCAATTAAGGAAATCATCCTTCTCTAATTAGAGTCTCACCAACATCGACTTATGACTGTCAAGTTTTAAACATCCTGCAAAGATGATGAAAACTGAAACATCACAGAAAATATCTAATTTACTTCACAATCTTAAGAAGACTGAACTGGAGTCTAAATAGAGAAAAGCGTGTGGTTTTTAACAACACCTTATGATTATGTAAACTTACAACTTTCTAATGCTACTTAAAAGGTGAAAACAGTTTCCGTAAATGCAGAAAAGTGATTATTTAAGCTGATGTATGCCCTGTGTGCATGTTTTTGCTCTCAGACTAAAGGTAGTCTGATTCTTATTAATCAGGGAGGAGGGCTTCAGCGAGCTTCAACTAACTAATATTATAAGAAATAAGTTATATTAGGATTCAAAGAGCACAAATCGTCAAATTCCTAAAGACATTCCCAAGACATTTTTGCCCAAAGTGATTTTTAATTTTTTTTCTAAATCACCTTAGGGCCAAAAAAAGGTGATTTCTTGGTCAAATCACTTATGATGACTTACACCATCAAGGTTTGTTTTTACCATTTTAATCAAGAGAATATAGTTTGTTTTGCTGGAATTTGGAGATTCGGATTAGGCTACAGAACAGAATGTTGACAAGTACAGCTAATGCCAATAAAGTGCCACACCTTGTGTTTTTCCTCCATGTTTGCATTGACATTTGTTGTGTGCCAATTGTAGTTTTCTGGCTGATTACCGATCTGTAAAAAACCCGACCTGCCGATTCCGATTTCAGCCGATATAAAGGCTACTTCATATCCAGTTAAACCAATTAAGATCCCCATGACTGAATATTAAACAAGATCCAAGGTGTGGCAATCAATTTCGATCCAAAGTATTTCCCATGGGACGAAACTTCATCCAAGTATCCCTTCTACATATCAAAATAACATACACATCAATCCAAAGTCGTAGAGGCCTAGACTTTAACAAACATTACGGTTTTATCAACCTGCACTTTTTGCTTTTTATGGTTGCAAATATGTAACTTTATGACAAATTTCATCTTGCCAGAATTGAGGAGTAAATGCTTCAATGAATGTCCCGTAATAAAAAGACAAAGATTAGAAGAAGGAGAGCTGGTCCAATGTAATCTTCTGGGTGTCCCAGTTTGATGATGTACTCAGGGGAAAGACATCTTTAAAGAAAAATTAAACCATGTAGGTCAGAGAGAGTGGAATATTAATCAACCGAGCCTGAGGGACAGACGACTGACTTTCAAGTGCAAAGAGGATTCAAGAATATCCACAAGAATAAGGTTTGCTTTTTATTCCCAAGTGGGGTTTTAAATGAACAAACTCTGACTCTGCATAAAGGAAACCAAAACAGAGAGAAATGGGGATTAATTTGAGGGATACAATATTAAAACAATGCATACCGCTGGCTTAAAAGGTTGAATCCAATTTAGAAAAGCTTTGTACCATAATTCAAAAAATACATTTACCAAGCCAGTCTTTGCTATCGCTACACTAACAGAGCATGTTTTAATAAGATCTTTATGTGGCAGAAGGCCTAGTGACGACTAGATTCTTTAAATCTTCATTGACAAAAAAATTACATCGATCATGGTATAATAATGCAAGTTCGTTCTCTCAAAGACCTATAAACTACAACTAATTTTGTAAGGAATACTCCACAATGGACTGAAAGACATTTTTAACGTCCAAAATAAAACAAGACAATCAAAGCCAATGAATAAAAAGGAAATAAAAACCACACACAACTGAAACCATGCTGAATATGGATTATGCAGTCTCTCTGAACAAAATCGCAATTCAAAAACTATCATCAGAATTTAAATTATTGAGCTCATTTCAAATGATAATGAAATTAATAGTTTGAACATCAAGAAAAAACAGACTTCAGCAAAAATTAACGAATTGAGCATCAAGATGTAATCATAGGGATCAGAATCCAACAACGTAATAGACCTTCCCAGAGAAGTGAGTGACCACGCTGGAGGATGAGGTGTCAGGTTGTTCAATAAATTGTAAAAATTCTTTGCATTTGCCAATGTTATTTCTAAAAAACTTATCTACTCTAATAAATGACACTAAAGAATTAAACTTAGGCTCTCCAACGACATAAGGTTCATTACCAAGATCCTTTTTTACAATTAATAATTGATGACATCCAGATTTTCTTTTTTTTGTGGGTGAAGTCTGGCTGGACGATGTGATTGAAAAACTTGTGAAGATAAGATATGAGCGTTTCATATCAGTCGATATCGATAATTATTGATTCGTTTTGTTTGTTTTTTTTTGCTTGAAGGATATATCTCAAATAATGCCAAAGTGGTGGTGTGACCTTCCCCGTTTTCTTCACAGTTTTCACCATGAGACACAGTGTGGCGAAACCTTAAACTGCTGCTGTGCAAGGTACTCAACAGATCGTTGCTAGGTAACCAAAGAGTGAGTTGGTTGATGCCACCCACCTCGCTTAGCTCACTAAGAGAGGTTGAGAACAGAAACCCTTTCCTCTGCCTACATCTCCCAAAATGCTGGATCGGTGTTCAGTGAATAGTCTATGAATATTGTAACAGATGTATCATCTATTGATGTTGATCATGTGTTTATTGTAACTGATTTATTGTGCAGCCCTAATGTGAAGTTCATATTATTTATTGTTAGACATCCACATAAGACTACAAGTATGAGCCTGCACATTGAAAATGTTTTAAAAATCATGTGATTCAGATATCTGTGGACGCAAATGCTGATCAGGTGGAGAGCGCTGGGCTCACAGGACGTCAAGGACACCTCACACTGTTCATTCCTGTGATGAGAGAAAGAATGGCTGTCCTTCAGATTTGAAGACTGTTGGCTGATAACACGCAGAACAGAGAGCGAAAGGAACATCACAGAGCAAACAAGGCGACAGCTCAACTACAGCGCTGCTAAATGAAAATGTGGATGACGCATGCAGCTCCAGTGGAATACAAGATGTGTGTTTGTGTTGCCATACCTTTTGCAAAACAGGAAGAAGAAAAAATAGGGGGAGATACTAGGCTACGGATTTGAGCTCAACTATGCAGTCATTTCCAAGATAACCTCTGATGGATTTGAGGACGTCGGAAGGAGTTGTACAGACACAAAGGTCACCAGTGATATATCTGTAACCTGAGAATGACCTTAAAGCAGAGCGGGACGACGGCCCCTCAAACACACACCATTCAGAGACATACAGAGCATCTATCCCACGGCAGGATGCGACTTCCCTGCTTGACAATCTCTTGTTCTGTTACAGACACATTGTGATATCACCTACCGGAGAGCCAATGCGAGGCAGACACAGGGAATTCTAATGAGAAAGCAAAGCACATAAAAACAGAGGCTGTTCGGCGCAGCTAGCACGTGTGGAAGAGAACAACAGGGGAGAGGGCTGCGGGGGAGAGACCTACCTTACGAAGCTCGGACCGCAGAAAGCACCATTATGTCCGGAGACGGACGAACAGAGGAAGAAGAGGAACCTCGAGATGACATCATGTTTTTCACCCTCCTCCTCTGATATGTAGGCTATTGCTGCAAGGCTGCCGGTGTCAGCGGAGGAGCAGCAGCAGGCAAAGCTCCCTCTCTGAGTACGTGTGTGTGTGTGTGTGTGTGTGTGTGTGTGTCCCACATGTAAAGCCTCCGCTGCACCTCTTATTAAAGCAACAGGCATAGCTAAAGTGTTGCTGCATCTTGTTGAAAATCCCACATGCGGACTGATAAAGAGTGGTCAGGTGGAGTTTGAAAAGTCAGAAGAACACGGTCTTGGGCCTTGGACCATCTTACAGCTGAAACAATCAATCTCGATTAATCAATTATTAAAATAATTGTCGATTAATTGTTAACTGGAGCATACAGACTCAGAAAAAAAAATTAATTTACTGAAAAAATGACATACTTAGAAAAATAAATAAGTCAAAACTGTCTATAGTTCTGCCTTCAACGGAATTTTTTTTTTCATAAAAATCTGTCTTCACTTAAAAAAAATTGTTTTTTTGTTGTTGTTTTTTAATAAAAGCACTTTTGTCTGTAGACATGTTTCATCCAAAACACTTACTGTGGCTTAGTTTTAGCTTCACCTGGTTTAAATTCACTAAAGGAGTGGTGTATTATTGCATTTTAGCCAAAATATGTCTTTCTTATTTTTAAGGAATGATGTTATTTATTCATTTAATGATTAGTGATAGAAGAATTGGTTACTAAAACAATCCTTAGTTGCAGCCTTAAACCGTCTAGAACCATCAGGTTCAAATAACCCAAGCTTAGCAAAGGAATAAAAAATAATTAAGTTTCTATGCTTTTCAGCTCTTGAGTAAATCACCTAAACCTGAAATGTGCAGAAACGGTTGCCTCCTTTAAATCAGGGTTGAAAACATTGTTGTTTCCCACAGCTTCCCTATAAAAGGTCACAGATCAATTTATTTTGATCGGATTTTAGATATTCTTTTTTTTATGTATTATATTTTGTGATGCCAAAATATTATTATTTTAATATTTGTCTGTTAAACCCAGTTCCTTTATTTTTCTGTCAAGCAATTTAAATAATTGTGTATGAAGGCTGCGGCACAAATAAACTTGCTTTGCCTCCACTTACCGGGTCACCATATTAAATGTGAACAGTAGACGCTGTTTGCTTACTACGTCTGCTAAGCTGATCCATTAGGGTAAATTATGATACCAGGATACCAGGTTTCCCTTTTAAAGGACACTCAGGCATGTGACCAGTCAACCAGACAAAACACGTCTATGGATAAAATTGCACACAGTGAATTGGACACTGGAAGGCACGCTAAACACAGCAGTGTCAGGCTTAAAAGATGAAAAACACATTAAAAACCTTCTAATTAGACAAATATTACAAATGCACTGCACAACATAGACTAGAATTTATGCTGTGTGGTTTCCAAGCTTTAAACTAGTATCAAATGGATTTGAAAAAACAAAATAATAATAATTTCAGGATGTTTCTTTTCAAAATGTAATTTTGACTAAGATAGCAGTTCAGCCGAAAAAACTCTTGCAAATATAACTAGAAAAAACATATTTCTATAAGCTTCTATAAACTATTTGATTAAGCCTTCTTGAAGGAAAGAAAGATAATCATGTAAATCTGTGTGAACCTCTTTCGTAATCTCTCTTTGGATTATCTCAAAAAAATTACATGGTCCTAAGGAGCCTCAAGCGTCTCCCCTTTAAGTATAGAAATCTAAGATTAATAATTACATATTGGAGAGCAGAAAATTAGCTGGGGTATATCTACAGTAATTAAAAATAGAAGTATTCTGATATTATTGCATGAGTTGTTGTTTTTTTTTGTTGCATTATTATGGCAGATTTTCCACCCTCATACTCTATTATACCATCTAAACCACATGTGTCAAACTCAAGGCCAGCGGGCCACATGGAGATGATTGACTTAAAATAGGTTTTGAGCACGAATTGACTACAAACTACATCTCCCATAATGGATTCCGATTGTTACCAGCCAACATTACGGCTTCTCGCCACTAGAGAGCAGCAGAGTCACCTTTTGCTGCTTATTGATTTTCCCAGAGAATAAAACTGAGACATCCACAAGCTAACATCAAAACGTCCAAGAAAAGAAAATTCGATTTACAAGTAAGACTGTGAAGGAATATGTGTGTGAGTTGGTGTCAGGGCGGCAGGTCGCGATAGACTTTTTTTGTTAGCCGTTATCTTGAACGACAACATTTTAAAAAATCGGCCATGTACTATTTGTATCCGTGAAATTACAATCATATTAACATCAGCTTTATGGGTTTAGTTAATATTCACCGTGAATCTAGATCCCATCACAAATTAAGCAGATAAATGTACCTACATTTTTCTCGTAGTGACAAAAACCACCCCAATAACTTTTAATAAATTAAATTAAGCAACTTCACTTAAATTAGCATTACTTCACCCGCTGGGGTCTGAACGCACCTCCTCCTGGTCACCATCTCCAGAAAAATCTGCACTAATTCATCAGTCAGTTGGATCTGTCTGATCCAAACAGATCAACTGAACTCTGTGAGTGTTTTACCCTGTGCGGTCCGGTGTGCGGGTTTCGCT
>NW_006800216.1:226493-342495 GCF_000485575.1 Poecilia formosa
GTAGCTGTGCGCTGCTTTACCTCCTATCTGATCCTCCGTATATCTTTTTTACTGCAGTGAGCCTCGATGTAGCCAATCTCCGTCAAGTATGGCATTGTTTTTATGTCGTATTAGCTTCGTTGTGTTGATGCATTTTGACTGCTTCAATTTTCCGCCGCAACACGCAAACTTCCCCATTCACTCAGTGCGTTATAGTTCCACATCGCTTTGGATTTGTTGCTGCACGTTTGCGCAGTTTGAAGGAAAGAGGAGACCAGCTGCACAGGCAGGCTGCGAAATGAGATGATCGGTATCGGCAACAAGACCCAATGATCGCCGATCACCGATCATGCACTTTTTCACAAAAATCGGCCCGATTATGATCAGTGACCGATCGATCGGCACACCTCTACTCACCAGTGTTGGAAAAATGGCAAACTACTGTAGTAAACCTGGTGGTAAATGTTTGGTTTTGTCAAAGTCTTTAAATGTTTATCTTACCTGTTTTCGAGTGCAATGCCTCAAAACATGTTCTTAAATTTAGCTTTTTTCCAACCAGAAGCCCTTTATATTACAATGGGAGTTTGAAATAGATCAACACAACATGCTGAACAATTCTGAAGTACAGGTAAAATTATGTAATTTGGCTTTAAAATTACAAAATAAAAAGTTGAAAAGTGTGTGTATTTGTATGTCAATCTTGAGTCACTACATGTGAAAGTTCATCTCTTCTACTGCCTTCAACAACATGTCCAAAAATGTCAAATAAGATGAGAACCAAAATAGATCCTTGCGGTACACCGTCAGATACGGAGTTAAACTCTAAGTTATTTCACAACCTTTTTAAATGACTGTTCTACAAAATCAACTAATACATTTGCGCAGTACTGTTAAGATCATATATTTGGACATTTTCTGGGAAAATCCACTTCACTGTGTGACTATGGTTGATTTACAATTTCCAAATCCTCCAATCAACAAAGGGATGAGTTCAACCAGACAGAGGAGAAGCTGAGCACACACTGGCTTTAGTCATTGTGATACCGCGTGGTAGCATCTTGCAAAATGAACTCTTGCTAAACACCACAAACTGTGTCAGAACAAGAGCTCAGCAAAACAACACTTTGCTATCCCACAGTATCAAATAGACTCTTCAAAAGCAAGGCATTGTGCAATCCTAAAGGAGCTGCAGCTGTGCACAGCGCTCTGGTGCCTGACTGAGACAACTAGGACGCAACACAGCAGAACACCAACAGAACCTAGAGTTCCTGAGGTTCAAAAAATATATATATCAATGAGTCAACTGTGAACTGAAACTGTATCGGGACTCGTGACGCAAAACCTAAAACCTACCAAGATGAAAGCCATTACTGAAAGAAGGCTGTTTGCTACAAGTCAACGTAAGAGTCATGGGAACAAAGTGTGATGGCATCCATGCTGCAACGCTGAGGACAACACTAAAGATACGGCTGGAGATGCACTGGTTTAGATCAAAGTGTTTGAATGGCTCAATCCAAGTCCAAACCTCAATCCAATTAAGAATCTATGAATGAGAGAGAGCAATTATCCAAAGTGAAACGGTCAGTCTAAGGACATTTAGGGGAACAAAGGACATTTGTTCCCCTCAAAGCTGTCCCCAAAACACTTTTCAGATTCTGATTTATGAAATCCGTTTCAAATGATGTGCCATTTTCCTTCCACTTCACAATCATGCACTACTGTGTCCAAGATTGAATACAGTAGCGAGCTCTGATTTTATAGACAAAAGCACTTGTGCTAACATATATATGAATAACACAATAAGATACTGCTGCCATTAGATTCAGTGAAACTAAATCAGATACCTCCTCCAGAGGATTGCTATGATCCATTTCAAACGGCACCATCTGTCCAGCTTTTAATCGCCCCTGTTGGGTTTTATTTGCCTTTTGGAAACAGCCTTGTGTAATGTCTGACATGTATGAAGGTGGGGTGTGGTCATTCCAGGCTTGGCGCACCTGCCTGTGTTTCCCACAGAAACTTTAGTTGGGTGGGTCGCTTGTTTTGCCACAATTTCAATTCAGAACAAACAAAAACACTCCCATAACACATCAAAATAAACACTTGCAACTTCTTATTTCAAATAAACTCTCTACTGATTATTTCACCTGATATGTACTAAGTTTAGACAGCTATAGAGTGAAAGTGTGGTTTTGTAGCACTAGCAGCAGTGCTACAGCTATGTTGCAAAACAGGATTTCATTGTGAGAGAGTGAGAGGTGAGGCTGGGCTCTGACTCACTGCCATAATAATTTAACTTGTAGAAATAACTGTTAAGAAGCTTTTCACTTCTTCATTCTTCAGCCTTAGATTTTCCGAATGTAGTTCCGGATACTTCTGAGAGGCAGAAATTAGTTTCTCTTTTTTTTATCTAGAGACTACACACACAAGAGCAACATGTTTAGCCTGAACTATACACCAGAGTTCAGAGAGTTCTCTAAAACATTTAATCAAACAGGTCTCAGAACTCGCAGCAGATGCTGGTACGGTACATCATCAACTTATTAAATATCGTCTGCAAAAACTGTTCTTGTTTGAAAGTTTTATGATAAATCGGGAGATAATCTGCCATTCTGTTGCATTTCTAAGTGAGTCAGAGCTTTAGCCTTCAAGCTTTTCAGCAACGAACGGGCCTCCACCTTTTGGATTGATCTGATAATATTGAAGAAGTTATCTGAGTTAGGAGCAGCAGTGTATTACGGAACAAAACCATCAAGGATTGGCGGTTAGGCACAAATTTTACGTACCAATACACAAAGGTTTGATTAGGATGTAATTTAAAATATATGCAGAGATGGGTTTGAAATGATCCAATTTAGGGTCAGTCAGCACATCCTCAACAGGCAGTTACCAGAGCATCTGGTTCATCAAATCAGTCACCAGACACATATCGAATGTGTTGGGTTAACATGAAGCCAGGTGGCTGCGCTGGGATGTGGTGGTTCCAGACATCACATTGTTATGATGTGAGAAACTAGAAATGCATCAATTAGAATTTTATGGCCAATTATGAATAGCCATTTACAATTTGACAACAAATTCTAGTTGATTCTCATCCCTCTCTTAAAAAGCTAATAAGATATTATCATGGCATTCAAAAATATTTGAAAAGCTGTCAGACTAAATTTAATTCAACAATACTTTATTTATTCCAAAAGGAAATTAAATGTTGTTGTATCTCATATCATCTAAGGATTTTCTCCCACATAAAACAAACGTATAGTTAACTAAGACAAAGTAGTCTTCCCTAAAGAATGTAGACCCTGCCCTTAAGTCTGCCAACATTCACAAATCCAACACATTGAATGACAGACAGAGAGGTGGAAAGTTCAACAAAAGCAAATTTACCGCAATAACTTTAGGTATGCTCACAGCCTCACGAATAGACATTTCCTGATGTCTCTGTGCCGTCTTGTACTTTCAATTCGAATGCCTATGTGACAGTGAAAATGGCTGCTCGAGTCCTCTTCACTCTGTAACAGGGTCCATGATCAACAACTAAATGTTGCTACAGGTACAAACCACAAAGAAGAAGACGACGACATGAAGTAGTAGGAGGATGATGGCGTGGCATGTTTTTGAATGACTTTTCACATTTTATTCAGTTGATTTTAATTGCGCGTCTCATTTAATGTAAACACAGCAGTTGCAAAATTGTGTTTTTTTTTTTTTTTGACATTATCAGGATACTGACAAAGGTTTGTGCACGTTTGTAATGGAAAACGCAGCTCGTGTGACTGTAGGCAGGGATCCGATTTTGAATTCAACATTGGTTGGTCAAGGATTGGCGGCAATCATGCAGATAATTGTCCTATTCTGGTCATCAGCACACTTCTCTGCATTCTCTAGGGGGAACTAGTGGACACGCGAGGGCATACCATCACCCCACAACATAATGACCCCTTGCAAGACATGAAAACCCATGAATACGACCTTTTTCTAAGTCAGCAAGGGTCTGTTAATGCCATCTAATGCCTCTGTTTATTGGCATCCAGTCAGTGTTGTGACTGACTGCCGGATGCTGTCTGGCAGCAGCGCATCACTCCATCCGTGATGCCACAATAAATGCCCTTTGGTGTTGGCTCCTTGCTAATGAGACTGAGTTTGTGTGGACTGTGTGTTGATTTTTTTTTTATATAAATGAGTGTTTCTAACCAACTCTGTGGGTACATTAAGAGACCGGTAAATTCTATTGACATTTTTAAAAAGCTTTCTTTTACTGGTAGTGTTGCTTGGTGACTGAGACTTTGAATGTGCAGCATGACTAAAAAAGCTCGATAAAAGCTCAATCTACTTAAAGTTACCTATATTTTTTTTCTCTTTGTTTCCCTAAACAGACCACTAATTCTTTTCTAATGAAACAAAGTATTGCATTTCCTTCTTCCAATTTCCCCTCGTCTTTCTTTACTCAGGCATGTTTATTTCTGTGGTTCTTTTCCACCTTCCTCCGACTCTTTCTCACGACCCCGCCTACATTTCCTTTTCATTATGCAAATAAGAGAAGCTCTTAAAGTCCCTCAAAGATGATTTTTTTAAGTCACAATGCACAAACCCTTCACAAATAAGCACTATAAAGAAAAACTAATCATGAAAATGTAATTTCTCGTTTTCACTGGAACCACTTCCGTTCTCACGATCTCATAATCTGTAAAACACAGCGTTGTTTTTTTTTTTTTTGTTTTTTTTAATAAAGCTAGAACAACAAACAAAGAAGTAATTTGTGCAGCAGTGGCTAATGCAGTCTCTGTTGCAATGTTTTACATTAACTCCATCATAGGTTCTGAAAGAAGGCCTCCCTCATTTGCATAGTGAAGCTCTAAGTGAATGGGAATGTAACAAGGAAACAGAAATACATAAACATGCTTCTTAAAACAGAAAAGACGGAAGCAGGAAATGCTAATGACATAAATCAAACAAATCTGTGGGCCTCCCATAGTGAAGACGTGTACAAAGCAGTCAGATAAGTCCATCTTTTCTTACAAAAGCATTATGCTACATTAAAAAAATTAAAATAATTTTTACGTTATACTTTGCCTTAGAGTGGACAAGGGGTCTTGCCACTATGCTTAGTTTTAAGAATTGTGATATGAAGTAAATTAAACTCAGCTAAGACTTAACCAGAGCTTTGTATTCAGATGAGACTAATTTGAAGCCCCAGTCTGGGTAGATTTGAAAGAAAGGATTAATACAGCCGACCCTGACCGACTCTCAGATTCACATGTTTGCAGATTTTGGATTTGTAGAATGGAACTCCAAATTATTTGTAGAAAATTCACTTATTTTTGCGTTTCTTTGTTTTTTTCAAAAATATAAATAAATGAATAAATAAATAAACACAGCTTGTGAAGCTGAAATATCTTGATCCAATGCTACTTAACACAAAGCTGCCAATCCTGGAGCATCATTCATTTTTTTTCTTTGGTGCCGATTGGTGCCCAAAAGCGAAGATAAAGAAGACTGTAGAATTTAGCCACGGAAATGTTTTGCGAGTCTAATGAGAACGGACAGTCCAGGTAATGTGCTGGGACACGACAAACAGGCCTTGAGGTGCCCACAGCCCAACAAAACCCCCTCCACCTTCACCCTGTGAAACTGTATACGTTAGAAACCGAGCTAATTAACGCTCTGTTTGTTCAGTGTCCTTGGACATATGAGAACTGGTGAAAGCAAAGAGAAGCTGGGATGAAAGGTTGGTTTTATTGGAATTTAAGCAGCTGTTTAAATCAGTACGGCTTTGCTAACCTTCTGGAGGGGGTCAGGGCGCGAGGAGGATAATAAAGGCGGTCACTGGGGGAAAGACAGGCTGAACTGTGTTCTTGTTTGGGTACTGCTGTCTGGGAAATCAACGTTGGCGTGAAGCGCGAGGCAACAACTCTTCGAGCACATCTGGCATTTGCCAGAACAAATGGATCCAATCAGCCAAACACAGCCAGCGGCTTGAGCGTCCCAGCAGGAGAGATTATCCTCGACCGCCGCATCAGCCTTGGCATTTCGATAACCTCATAAGCTCAAAGATTTAGTTACGATCCACGCAAAATGCTATGGAGACAGAAGAGACGAGGTCTGTTGTGGAGGGATTGTTTTCTTCTTCGACAATGGAGATATTTTTAACATAAATATAAGATTGAGGACAAAAACGTTTCCCTGATTGTTCTCTCGTTGGATTGTGCTGGCGTCACATGACTGAATTATCCACTCAGTAAATCCTGAAAAGGCTTCTTTGTATTTGAATCAGGTGTGAAAATTAGGACAAATATTTAAAATAATACTATATCTCTCTACCTAGCATAATTAACCTAAATTTATCTACAACGACACATTCATAATCTACTGTATCGCAGGAGTTTTACATCTCCAATAAAAACAATCCTCCAGTTAGCTAGCTAGCTCACCCAGGAAGAACTAGCTTGTTTGGTGAGCTTGTTTTACAGCTTCTGCTTATCTTCCCAACTTTGAATTCAGGTCAACTTACAAAAAAATTACTGAAATAAAAGCCTGTTTTTAAAGATATTTTCTGTCACTTGTAATTTTTTTAAAGACAAAAAAAAATTAAAAAAACGATAGAGATTTTATTTCAAAGTCGTATCACCCAGTCTTACATCCAGGAAATTATTACTAATCATATATCTGCGTTTCCCTTGACCATATATTTGCACATACTGGAAATATGAAATTAAATTTGCTTCATGGTGACATGTCAATTACGGGGAAAAAAACAACTAATTTTTCTATTAAAAAAACATTGCGTTCGGTTGTGATGGTTTTTTGGCTGTATCAAAATTGGTGTATTTCGCAAGCTGATTCGTGTGCGATTTTAATTGCATTTCTGATTTAATGAAAACGTCACAATTGCAAATTGTGTCTTTTCGACATTAGCGGATTGTCGACAAAGTTTTGCGCACATTTGTAATGGAAACACAGTTAGTGATTCTGGTTTGATCGTGATTGCTGTCAAAAATGGACAGCAATTTAATTTCTCAACTGTCAAGAGATCAACCTTGAGCAAAAATGTAAATTTTTATCCAAATATTGGGAGAAATATTACAATGGTACAGTTGTAAATGTGGGTTGATACATCAACAGCAGTAGTTGTTGAACAAGGCAGAGATTTGCACCTGAGGCCCACTTATCTCATTCTTCCATTTCCTTATCACTTAAGCGCCTCCATATCTATATCTGATGTGATAACAGTTCATGCCACTTTTTGGCAGCCAACCAAATGCAACGGATTATTACGTTCTACAGTGATAATTATTACGTTCTACAAAACAGTGATGGCATCCAGAGACCCTATTTTCCATGAGCTCCATGCAAGGTATTGTAATTTAATTTAGTAAGTCTGTGGGTGTGCTGTGGTGGCGCAGGGGTTAAGCACAACCCACATATGGAGGTTTTAGTCCTTGACGTGGCTGTCGCAGGTTCGATTCCCGACCTTTGCTGCATTTCTTCCCCCTCTCTCATTACCCACTTTCCTATCAAATAAAGGCCACTAGAGCCAAAAAAAAATCTTAAAATAAAAATTTGTAAATCTGTTACACATAATGTCTCCCCAAACTGTTGCATTTTTTTTAAACCAAAACAGATTTATTTTTGCTTTAACAATAACTTTCAATAACTTTGGGCAATAACTTTCGCCCTCCACGGCAGGACACTAAGATGGGAGATACTCCACTCGGCCTAATTCAATTATTACCAACTCTGAATGTGACCTTCTGGCTAAGGTAATCAGCAAACACTTGTATCGCATGACTGCATGTCATTTTGAGTAAGCTCTGAATCGGGATCATACCTGAATATTGATGTGCATGTAAAAGGTCCACAAAAGTCACACATAAGGCCTGCAGCTCAGCAAAAAACAGGTCTTATTAATAAATAAATACTGCAAGATATTAGTTATACAAGCATGACAACCGAAGCCTGTTACAATAACAAATTTTGCTGATAAATTCTCCTAGAAGTTATTGCAATAAATTATATTGTTGTCTTGAGACCATTTTCAGGTAATATAATGGATTACCATAATAACGATGCAAGAATACATTCCCAAAGATCAAGAAACTTTACATTCTATTCAAAATGTAACACTGCAACTCAACAGCATTTTAAATATCCAATAAGCAACAAATGAAATGAATCATGAAGTCTCGGTAAACAAAATTGTCCTTCAAAAAAAGGGCAAGCTGAGATAAATGCACCAGACTTAAAACTTTTGTCGTCCAGTTTTTGGTACAAAGAGAGAGAGAAAAGAGAAAAATTACGCAAATGGAAATTGAGTTTGTTTTAATTTATCGTGTGACTAATTAATTTAGTCTTTATCTTATATAGCAGACTTTGATGCACTGACATGATCTAGACCACCTCTGGAGTGTCTTAAAGAGTCAAAAATGCCCTAAAATCCTTATTAAGGAACTCGTCTTACACATAGAAGCATGAATCAAATAAATAATTTAATTTATGCACATTCAGCTGATTTAGCAAAGAATTACTTATGTGAAATTTCTGCAAAACATCATCTATTCATTCCAGCCTCTTTCCATACGGCAAGCCGTGCACTCGGCATAATTAATCAGCTCCGGTTACGCAAGTTCACATCCAGAGGTAAATACTCCACTGAAGACCTATTTTCCATGGCAACCACACTCCTAAAAAACACATTTCCTTCATGGCTTGACATCATCTGATCTCAAAAGACCAAACACTTAGAGGAAGTGAGCACATCCGCTGTCAACACAGAGTTCCATCTTTCCTCTCTGGTTAGCCTATTTTTAAACACACACACACACACACACAACCCACAGAGAAAATGTTTTCTTCCAACATCAGCTTCTCTGCTGTTCCAAAACACAGACTCTATTCAAATTCAAAGCTAAGCGTGCGGCAGCGGGGCGGCGCCATGGGTCTGACGCCAGGGCTGAGCGGAAACTCCATTTAACTTGCAAATGGGCCGGGAGCTCTTGTGCCCTTCTGTTGCTCCCTGCCAACAAACAGAAGTTAAGTCTGGGATGACCCGTTTCGGTTTTACGTGCGCAAACAAGCAGCGAATGGAAATATGGAAATGTTTGACAAAAGACAAGAGTCGGGCCTGGGCAAAACAGTGGAAACTTCTTATCTAAATTACCGTCACTTTTTTTTTTCCCCCCCCACAAAGAAAATCTTTACGTTGATAGATTTGATTCATTTTCAGCAAATTAGCTCATTATAATTCTGATTGGGCAGAGTGTGTCTGAATATCAAATTTGTCTGGACTTTGACTAGGCCACGAAGATGTTCTGATCTAAATTATTTCATTATAGTTTAGGGCAGGGTGATAAACTGATTATATTAATAAATCAAATTTTCTGGTTTTGAGGATAATCTGGATTTTTTTCCCCCACAAAAGACCATCTTGTTTACCATCGTGTTTTACAATTTAATTTTTTTTTTTTTACTTTAAATTTGGGTGAAATCACAAAAGGAATGATTGAAATAAAAGCCGATTTTTAGTGTATTTTCTTTTATTTGTAAATAAATATTTTTTTAAAAATTGGATTTGGTTTTGGATTATTGTCCCTTCTCAAGTCTTTTTCAGCCTCTTGGAACTACTTTCTCCAAGTATTGTCCTTTATTTATTTTGTTTCATCATCAGAATTTAAATTTCTGTCACATCTAGATGCCCTAGATTAATAAAAAAAAATAACTGTAAAATAAAGTAAATTTAAAAATAAAAATCCTTCACCACACTTCACCCATTAACATTTGTGCTTGTCAGGTGATAAAATGCAGAACAGTTAAAGGGGAATACCGTGGTAACGCACCGGACATGAAGAAATTTAGGCTAGGTTTCACCACAGGTTGATATCAGGTAGCAAATTTGCCACCTGATACCAGGTAGCCAACAGGAAGTGGTCTCCCCCATCGGTCTCAGATTTGTACTCCGGGTGAAAGTGGTAAGGGAACACTGAGGCTGTGGGAAGATGAGATGACTGGGAGGGATGTAAAGCACAGAAGCAGAAACAATTTGCTGCATGTCATGCCATCCTTGCAGCGCGGTTTTAGCTTCACCTCTGAACTCAATGTGGGACAGACTCGGAGACAAAAGCAACGGGAAGCGCATAGAGATGAACCTGCTGCTACGAGCTCACCCCAGACCCGCTAATCCTGATTTATTACATAATAATACGCATTGCTCGACTGCAGCGTCCGTCTGTAACCCTCGCAGACACACAGAGAATTAGCAATTAGGGAAGTCGCGTTTAACAACCAAGTTGGGGTAAAAAAAAATAAAAAAAATAATAATGATAAATGAGTTTTTTTGCCCATTTGTTTACATTGCACTTACCTCTGCTTCACTCTTTGGGGTTCTCCTTTTTGGCTGCGTGACAGGCTGGGAAGAGGTAAACGGTAAAGCAGTCCTCTGGGTCGTGTTTCTCCCTGCTAACTGTTAGCTGACGACGCTTAATGTTTATTAATGTCTCTTGGCATTCAGTGGTTGGCGCGAGGTTGCTACGAGCTATCCTTCGGCGCAATGTCGACGCGTCGCTTAAATATTAAAGTTCGGAAAAGTTCAAATTGAACTTCACGATTTTACTCCTCCCCCGTTCTTTGCTGTCCATTTCTCAACCAATTTAGAGACGTTGAAAGCAACCAGAGTCTGAATTGTTCTGTCAACTGCTGGGGCAGGCACACGTGAGAGCTGTTGAAGGGTACGTCACTTCCGGTTAAAATTTCACATTAAAAACTACATCGAAAGAGGGGAAGGATACGCCACCTCTTTCGCCATATTGTGAGTGTCACGTTGACCTTGGAAAGCGGTGTAGGAATGGTTGGAAACGACGAAATCCCGGCTCGTTTTCATTAATCATTTTTGTATACTGTATTATATAAGTAATTCAGGTACTTGACATAAAAACTGCTTAAAATACAATAAAATCGTTCTACCTGTTTTGAATAAGCTTGAATTATGTCAGTCTAAGAATGTATTACAATTTTGTTAAAGTAACCATTTGGGTTTTTTTAATAGAAAACAGTAAAGTTAAGGACTTGATAACCTTTAGTTTTCTCTCTTACATTCAATTCAAATTCCGTTCAATTCAAAAATACTTTATTTCAAAGGGGAAATAAATGTTGTATCATCCAAGTGTCACTCACATCCAAGAGTTGTGAGTGATGGTGTCGACAGGAAGACTCTCCAGTATTTGATTATCTCAAAGGCTGTATGAATCCTTGTAAAACTGTGTAAATTATAAACGCTGTATTCTTTTCAATAATAAGGCAGACGGACTTTATTTTGAAGGGTACCCACCCATCCGTGTGTGTCATTATGTTGAAATTTAGCAGAGCAAGGCGAAATATCCCTCCCTTGTTCTCGGCGATCGTCTGATTTCCCTGGCAGAACAAACCACACACGTGATCGTTCATGTGCGCTGTCACGTCGCTCAGCATGGACACAGTTAAGATAGTTTTTTTTATTTTCCAGCTGATAATAATTGCCTTGCGCTAAATAAATATGTCTTATGTTACCCCAAATAAATAAATAAACACTTATTTATTTAAATAAAAAAGCTACAAAAACAACTGGGTCACATTGATATTTGGCTGTGTATGTGCTTTAGGTTTGGGGAAATAAACGATTATTGCATAATAATTTTTGGTACATTCAGGTTCAGATTAATTAAATAACATGAATTATCGAGGTATAATCTTAGGAATCGTTTTTTTTTTTGTTGTTGTTGTTGTTTTTTTTTCTTTGACTTATAAAATAAAATAAGATCTGACATCTTTAATATGCCTAACCACTTCAAGGGAGAGGTGCTGCTCATAATTTGGTAAATGAGGACATCTCGAGGCCGCTGCAGGTATTGCTTTTCCCCTGATTAAAACTGTTCGTGGTGGCCATCTAGGGGCAGAAATATGAAACTGCAGCCCTTATCTTGACATTCGAAATATATGACACGATTTTTTTAAAACTATTTTCTATATATGCCTAATGTTTTACTCATCTATAATTTTTTATGACACACTGAAAACAAGTTAAAATAATTTAGTTTATTCAACGTTAAGGTACTTTACAAAACAAACAATCCCAGTTAAACTACATGTGGTCAAATCTAGTTTCTAATGTCAGAGCAGTACAGAGGTCATCTTTGTTCTCAGGTATGTTTTTGTAAAGTTTAATATCTCTGATTGTGTATCATGTCACTCTAACATAGAGGCAGCACAAGTTGTGCACATATCTCACCATATCTATTATAAGAACCACTAAATTTCATACCATCCAGGAGCCAAGCTTTTAAATTAGTTGCCAGCAGCCTGGATGATCCTATTGGCTACGATCAAGAGCACACAGTGCATGTTTCTTCCAGAAAGCATAAAAAATACTGATTCCTCTGTAATACGATCTATCCCAGATGCTTCCGAGCACAGAGAAGCTAAAACAATCTCAAGGTATTCTATGAGACTTGTAATTTTTTTTTTTGTTTGACCGAGATTATCAGTTTATTTGTGTTCCAATATGTCTCTAGCCTGTACAATTTGTTACCTATAGAATGACATGTCATTGTCAATTTTATATCTGTAAAAAATAATCAAAATGGGTGAAAAGTCACTTTCCATGAACATATTCATGGATGTATAGTTGCATGTTTGTTAAAGATTTAATCAGTTGGACACTGCTAGAACTCCAAAACTGAATATAAAGATCCAGATGCTGTTCTTGTGTCTTTTTATGAAGTATATTCTGTAGTAAATGTAGCAGCAGTTTTCGACATGAGCTATGTGGCCCAAGGCAGCATCTCAAGGACACAACCACTAGATGAAGATACATGCAAAATGCAAAGGCACTGTGTTTTATTCCAACATAGAGTTTAACATAAGTTCCTGCATTTTGATTGGTTGGAGGGAAC
The DNA here is from genome assembly GCF_000485575.1 of Poecilia formosa. Classification (NCBI taxonomy): domain Eukaryota; kingdom Metazoa; phylum Chordata; class Actinopteri; order Cyprinodontiformes; family Poeciliidae; genus Poecilia; species Poecilia formosa. Next base: position 239,393 of record NW_006800216.1, read on the forward strand.
CAGAAGGAGTCGTGTAAGAACTGCCACTTAGTAAATGCTCCTCACTTATTGAACTTACTGAATAAATATTTACAGTGTTTTCTTATTTTATTACAGAAATGTTGTAATGTAACTAAATGCCAACGACCAAATGTGGAGCAAATGATAATTTTCTCTTCATACATTAACATGGACATAACTAGTACATGCAATGTGTAGAAAATGCAATGTGGAAAGACCCGAGGCCTGTATTAAAATCCAAAATGGAAATTAACTGTGCAGCCTTAGCTGCAACAACAACAACAACAAAAATGCACTTTGTAGTGTTGCATCAGTAGCAGTTTCTGGATATCTTTGTTTCCTCTATGACATCCAGGTTGCTCTATTAGCGTCTCATAACAAGGAAATGAACATTTTCAATTTCAGTTGCCTCAAATTTTAAAACAAAACAGCTAAAACAGAAAGGGTCTAACTAGCTGTTAGCATCTAATGGTTTATTTAAGCTTCTACAAACCCAGTGTGACATCTACATCTCTCTACCACAGGTAAAGGGACCATTGCTGAATTTTTTTTTAACAGAATATCCTTTTAAAATATCAAAACTTCCCCTTTAACTTAAACTGAGGTGGATGGGGGTGTATCATGTTCAGAATTGAGGCCCCTTAAAATCAATAGCAGTTTCTGGATATCTTATTGACAGCCCCCCCTCTGTTTGATTTCCCCCCCTACGCAGCTTCTTGTTTCCCACAATGCTCAGCGACTGTCACCACCAAGATGGCCGACGCTATGGAGGAATATGAGAAAGAAGCTGGCTGCGTCCCTATTCTCCATCCCGAGGTAAGCTCCGGGAGCTCCACGCCTTTGCACGGCGCTATGAACACACCCAAAACGGGTTCTGCCGGTTTGGCTCGGTGCGGCTCGCTGTTTTTGTGGGTCTTTGTTGGAAACTCCGAATGCCCCCTGCATTACCACCGATGGAGGCGGGTGAGGGGGGTGTCAGCCAGCTAGCCTAGCGATGCTAACCGCTAACGCTAGCCCCCTCCTCTTGCTGGCCAGCCAGTAACCGCTGGGCAGATGTTGGTGTGGATGTTAACGTTGAGAAATGTTGTTGGTAATAGAGAAACTATGTGTTTGTGTGTCCCGAGCGAGGCCGAACAATAAAGGAAGCGACGGAAAACGTTAAGGGTTAATCCTTCCTGTCATAGGAGGTTAGCTTTGTGGCTAAAGTGACAGCCCTGGCTGCTGTTTGTATCGCTGGTTGGGATATGGAAATGAATGTCAACTGAACAGTAGTCTACAAAGCAACTAGGTAAAAACATGATGGGCTAAACATGCTGGCAAAGGAATACAAAATGCCTTGCTAGGCAACAACTAATATATTTTAATATTTCTCGAAACAAGCACTTATTCTTTCGGATAACACTGTTGTGAATATGTCTGTTTCTGTCGCGCGTGCTAAAATTTTCAATTTACAAACAAGTGCGTATATATAATCAGACTTTGCATTATGGCCACATGTTTAACATTCCCTTTTCTGCCCAGACCATTTAAAGGTATGGAATAGCGTTAAGCTATGAGGTTTGGCCTCCTTTGATCTTAGATGATTTTCCATCACAGTCCATGGACGCAAAGGTGGATTGAAATCTGTAGAACATGCAGCTTTGTTGAAGCGTTTTGCTTTGTAGTTGCTGCTGAGAAGCATCCTCAGCCAGCAGAGAACACTGTTCTGGTGAAAGGGCGAATATGATTAACAATGTTTACAGGTTCATTTCTTCAAGTTAAATTGTCATTAAAAAGGTTATTAATTCTTGTAGTTTTTTTTAAAACTACATGTACCACTGTTACACATGGGATTAGTGTTGCCATTTCAAATGATTAAATAAAATAAATAATTAAAAAGGTTATTAATTCTTGTAGTTTAAAAAAAAACCCATCAATATTGTGTTGCATTAGTGTTGATCACCTAATAAAACCATCCACAATTCAGTTCCTCAGGCTTCATGAAGTATGAAATTTTGGGGAAAAAGAAGAAACCAAATATGTTTAAATTGCCAAACATTTTTCTGTCTAGTAATCTAAAAGATAAAAATCATCAAAATAAAGGGCATTAACATTTATTCACACTTCCCCTTGGTTTCCCAGAACAATTAATGTCAAATAATTGATATTTTTGGCCTTTGGATCACCGACTGAGACCCAAACACTTAAAAATAAAAAAAATGCTATTCACCCAAATTAGATACTTTTATGTTTTTTTAAATATTTACAAAAAATATACATCAAAAACCGTCTCTATTTAATCCAAGATAACAACATTTAATCTTATAAATGTAAAGTTGAGTGGAAGGAAGAGGTATGGTGGAAATATGTCATTGTGTGAGATGAATAACTGCGATGTGGTATACCACTTTTCCTTACTAGGACTTTTAATATTTGCAGAGCACTGCAGATCAGAAACAACCCAAAACATTGTTTTCCTGCTTTTGACATAAAGTCTGAGGACAAAAATAACTGGATTTACATAATTCTTTCTTCCTATACATTAAATTTATCAAACATTATTTTTGGTCTATTAAATCATCAACCATCAGTAAACACTTTGATGCATTTCCTTCATCAGTTATGAAAAAAAAAAATCTGCTGGGTTCAAATCTACATTGAGAAATCTTCAGAATATGTTTTCTTTTATTTACCATAGAAATGATCGAATTTCTGAAATAATCAGAATGTCCTTAGTGATACTAATTTTGACCAATTCTGATTTTCTTTATTTTATGCATTTTTTTTTTAACCTGACAACAAGTACAATGTTCTAATTGTTCTGAATAAACCCAGTGATCAACACCAAGATTAATTTCTTACTTTATTCAGATCATTTACGGTTAAAGCCCCTTATTTAATATTGCACACATTAAAAAAAGACATTGTTGTAAATTTAAATTATTCTCCGTCTCGCTCCTCACAACATTTCAATGGTTATTTATATATTTGACATCAGCTCGGTATTAATTCTCAAATCTCGGTGCTGTTTTATCACTTTGTCTGTAGACTGATTATTATTTGCTCTTTTTGCTTGGCAGGGATTTCAGCCACCGTGTGTCTGTTTGTAGTTTTCTTCAGCGGTAGTTGGCATGCTCCTCCAGCAGCAGTCCTGTTTCACTACTTGGTTTGTGGCCAGCAGGCCGAGCGGCCCGGTTTGGATCCTGGTATCGCCTTCAACAGCGAGCACCGGAAATGATTCACGGTGGCATTTTGTCGTTTGTGCCATATGCTGCCGTATGGGTCAATTTACTCAGTAAAGATGGCTTTAGATGGAGGATTTCTGGCACTTTGTAAACTGGATGCCTGGAAGTATTTTAGTTATGGCTTCTATTTGTGATTTAACACAATTTTACAAACTATTTGTAGCTGTGCCGTGCTCCAGTTAAGGTTTTATGGATTTTAGAGCCATGTGAATATCTATAGATTTAGATTTTCTGTATAGATTACAGGTGCTCTGATCATGCTTTCTGTGGTTGATACCAATATTTGTTGTTTTTGGGTTTGTTTGTTTTTTCGTTAGCCTCGTTTGATGGAGGTTGTCTGGTTTTTTGTTTATTTTTTCTTAACGTGCTCTAGGTGGATGCGTTTGTAAAACACAGAAGAACAGAAGCATTTGTCCATTGTTTGGGATTCCTTCCTGTCTATATTTGCTTAGAAAGACTTGAGACTGAAGCTGGAGGTTTCCTCGTCTTGATCCTTGTCTTCCCACGCAGCTGGAGAACAATAGAAGAAGAGACGGGTGGGTCACGCAGGTTGAATGAGACGCAGTGCCTGCCGTTGTGGAGCTGAGATGTAATTATGTTTGTTCTGTAATTGGAAGAACACGACAGGATGTTGTCCTCGTTGGAAGTTGCTTCCTATCTTGCGCTGTTAGAAAACCATATCAACTTTTATTTCGTAACGTTTTCACAAAGCAATTTGTTAAAAGATTAATTTTAAATTTATTGGTATTGATTGGACAAACAATGGAGAAAATAGTAAAACTATCAATCCAGACAGTTTTGTGGGGTTTTATACATCATTATCTGCAATTTATTGAAACAATGATAAATCACAACTCTTATAAGAAGTGAATCAGAATAACTGAAAACTACACTATAAATGCCTGTATGTTTTGGTTGCGTATTTTAATCCGCATAGCATCTCAAAATCAATGATTTGCAGTCTGAAATCTGTGGAAATCCATCCGTTTTTGTAGATTTCATATTAAAGTCCATATCTACATAGAAAAAGTCATGTTAAATTCATTGTCAATGTTTATTTTTGTAGTTTAGAAATACGCAAAAAAAAAACGGATGGAGAATTCTGAAAATTAAGAGTCTGAGAAGGTGTTTAATTCTCACATGAAAAATTAAAAGGAACCATAACAACCTAACATATTCTTTATCGACTTCAGTTACTCAAAAATACTTTATTTATCCTAAAGGGACAGGACATGTTGTCATAACTCACATCACACAAGTATCTTCAAAAAACGCTGTGGACGGTGATGCTGTGGGCCAGTAGCAGTCAGTGTGGTGACTAATTTGCAGAGGCCTCTGATCAAAGACTGTTAGCATGCTAATAGGCCACAGCAGTACATCCTGGTTGAAATTATTCGTTGTTGGCAACCGCTGCTAATCCACCTCATTTGCTTTTGCCCCAGCGTAACACAGCCACTCCAATACGCCGCCGCTATGAGCGGCGCGACTCTATAAAGAATTTAAACGCGAGTGAGAAAGCTTTTAGCTTGTTTGGTTATAAAATGAAAACAAAGGCAGACCGATGCTCAGTCACTTGATTCTTCTACTATGAATCATCCTCATCATCCGCTCTCCCTCTCTCCCTCCAATCACTGCGCTGTAGCTGCTCTTCAGTATTGAATTAGCCTCCTAAAACGACTCTAATTTCAGGCTGAATTGGATTGTGAGCCATGGCCACAGCCGGCAGCAGCTAAACAATGGCCGGGAGGCAGCCAAGTTCAGCGAGAATCTTCAACTGGTGCTGAAGTAACTATGAGTGTGATATATGATTGTGGGAATCGTATTTAGCCGTAAACATGTGAGCCGGACCTCCTGGGGAACGGCAGCCTCACGCCTCACTGAGCTGCTCTGCCGAGGCCCAGCCTCAAGACGACGCACCAACCTGAACGTAACGTAAGGTAACACCTTCAAAATAAGTAAAAAAAGAAAAAAGAAATGCCCCCAGGTGATATCACCATGGCGACAAATGCAATCCTCAGCTCTTCAGGTGGCAGAGGGGAGAAGGTGGATCAAAAAAAGAGCTCAGAGGTTCTCTCTACAGGAAGGGAGGATCTAAGAAAGCGACTGAATAATAATCGCTAAAGCAAAAACAGATTCTTTCTGCTCCAGAAGCTCAGAGGAAGCAGAAAGACATTTGTTCCCCTTAACTGAGTCTCCAGATGAGTTGGAAGGCTTAGAGTCGCAGATGAAAACCAGAGGCACGCTTAAAAGTAGGGCTGGAACTAAAGATTATTTTAGTTATTGATTAATCTTGATAATAATATTGATTATTCTGAAGATTAATTGGATTTAAAAACTGGATCATTCCTCATTTTGCATATTTAAAAGTTTTTATTTAAGCCATTTTTATGCAATTCTAGAATAAGCCCGTCACAATGAGCAATTAATCGTGTGATAAATTAAAATGAGCTCAATCATTTCCATTCTGATGATTCATATTTTTTGAAGGGTAGTTTTGTTTAGAGAGAGATGACAATCCATTTTATTTATGGCTTGAGTTGTGGTTTTTCTTTGCATTGTTTTCATTGTTTTTGATTTTGTGTTTTTGTGTTCGCTAACTCAGCAAAATTCTCAAGCCTGTGGTTATCCCTGTTGATGGTGCGAATTTTCCTTCCACTCAACTTTCTTTGAATATCCTTCGATACACCACAACCAGCTTCGTTAGCAATGACATTTTGTGGCTTCTCTTCTTCTAAGCATACGGTCCAGTCAACAGTCTCCTCCATGATTCTGTTGCAGCCTAACCCGGCTTTTCTTTTCCTTTCCTTTCTTTTCCTGCGATCTCCCAGGAAATCAAACCCCAGAGTCACTACAATCACGGCTACACCGAGAACGTCAGCCGGAAAAACCATGTGGACGACTACAGCACCTGGGATATCGTCAAAGCCACACAGTGAGCGCAAGATTTGTCTGTGTCAGTGGAAATTGACTCATTAAGCCGCTCCTTTCTCACTAACGAGTGGCTTAATGAGGGTAGTCGTTACTGAAGAAACTGAATGTTTTTATGAGAAGTTATTAGGACAATGACAAACTGTTTTGTTCTTAGTCGAAGGTACCACTTTCCAGAATGTCTTGTGGGGTTTATCCACATAAATGAATTTGAATTTAACCTGATCATATTACAAAAGTGCACGAAACTTTGTCAATATTCCATGAGTGTTGGAAAAAAAACAGCTTTGAAATTGTGGTGTTTCCATTAAAAAACAAACACAGTTAAAATCACTTGTGAATAACTTTGTTCATGCAATACGTCATTAAAAAACATGCCAGACAATGATCTCGCAGCTACTTCCTGTTGTTATTTTTTCTTTGTAGTTTACGTCAGTAGCTTCCCGTTGTTGATCATGTGACTCGTGTGATGCATAAGAAGTGTTTCCATTCCAGTTTTGTGAAGTAAAGCAGTTACTTGGGCCAAACAAACCACCTCATTCCAGCGCCAAAACATTTTATTGAAATTTTATTTTTATTTTTTTTCTTTTCAAATTGCCTTGTTTCCATAAAGCAAATTTGTTTTCAAAATGTCAAATTGCGCAATTCTATAGTCAGTGGAAACCCAGCTAGTGTCTGATCGCGCTCCTGCTTGTGCTGCAGGTACGGCATCTTCGAGCGCTGCAGAGAGCTGGTGGAGGCGGGCTTTGACGTTCGGCAGCCAGACAAAGAAAACGTAACGCTCCTCCACTGGGCCGCCATCAACAACAGGATAGACTTGGTGAAGTAAGTCGGAGCAGAACATCTTGTTCATGCAGAAGCTTGGGTGTAATTTCCTGTGAGAGGAAACAAGCTGCTTTCTCTGTTTATAGAGTTTAAACACTGATTAGATGGGAAAATAGACAAAGTGTCATATTTCACTCAGTGTGCTGTGTTTGTGTGCAGGTACTATATATCAAAGGGGGCCATAGTTGACCAGCTGGGCGGAGACCTCAACTCTACACCTTTGCATTGGGCCACAAGGTGACACACATCTCCCTGATCTGACCTGTCTGCATTAAATCACTTCATCTGATCAAGTTTAAACACACTGGATTTCACTTTTACTGTAGCAGGACAAGAAAATGTATATTTGAGAACCAAAGAGTTGTACTGTGATTCATACGTCTTAAAACTGAAATGTACTTTTTGTGGTTGAGTCTCCTGTACTTAATAAATCCCATCCAGTTTGACTGAGGTTGAGCTAATTCACAAAAAGGAACACAACAAAATTATTTATCATTTAACACCATTATTCCACTTACTTCTTAACCCCGGTTATTAGTTGGATAGTAGAAGTAGTTTCTAGATTGTCAAACTGATGAGGTCAGCCCAAACAAACAGGCAGCTTCGGGTTCTCCGCTCTGTGTTTTCTTGGACTCAACTTCTTATCTAGATGAAAACAAATCACAATCATTTTTCTAGAGGGTTAAGATGGTTTTGTGGTTCTAGATATATTGTATTTTATTGTGCTAGCATAAAAAGGGCTCTTTGACAGGTTGCTAACCCCTGATGTAAGGGAAGGACCAGCACTTTGTTCCTGCATGCTTTGAGAATAGTGTGGTCAACGCAACATATCCTCTGGCATCCTGTTAAAATGATTTTACACTGCATTAAAGGTTTAACGGCAAATTGTATTGGTTATGGAAAAAGAACAGTTAAAGCCTTGGAATACCTCAACACTGCTAACAGGGTCAAACCGGTTCAGCAGTGCTGCCCTTTAAGGTTAATGTTTTCCAACACGTAGTAGTAAAAGTTGGTGTCTGAAGTATTTATGTTCGTTATATTACCCTTTTCAGGTATGTATGTTGTAAATTCATACATTTTAAGGAATGAAGTTGAAGAATACCTATAAAATATGTGCCTTTTGATCCAACACTTAATTTCCTTGTATAGAAATGTGTCCATCTTCTTGATGTCAGTTTCTAAATCATACATATTTGGACTTGTTTTCTTCACTGTTAAGACTATAAAACCATATCTTCATGCACTAAAATCACTTCCTTCCTCATTTCTTCCCGTATTATACACTGACTCCACGTTGTGTGGAAGGTCACACGAGTTGCACCCAAAGCACACAGGTGGCATTGCATTCCCTCTTCCTGAATTATTGATGGATCCATTCAACAGCAGACATCTGCACTATCACTACTTTAGACACAGAGGGGTCCGGTTTCACCCCCCTGCCACCAACACCAGCTGTCAGTGACCTTTCAGAAGCCCCTAACAACTGTTCAGGAACTTCTTTTTTTTTTTTTTAATAGTTATTTAAAGTCTTAAATTAATTCATATAAAATTAAGGCCTTAAAATGTCTTAAATGCATTAAAGAAAAATGTAAGTTGGCCTTAAATACACTAACCACAGGTCTTGAATTTTTGTCGTGTTTTTTTCTTGTGGGACTTTTCAATCACGCAACAAACTGTTTGCTTGCTAGCTAGAAAGACATATGCTATGCAAGAAGAACAAAACTGCTGCCAAGAGCCACAAAAGTACTCTAATAATTTCAATGTTGTTCAGTATTTCTGTTTTATGTCTCTGTCATGATATAGATCTTAAATTTAATTCCTAATGGACTTAAGAAATCTTACATTTGAGTCAGTGAAACTTGTATAAACCCAGCAAACCTCAGTAATCCTCCACTGAGTGGTACGGCACTATGGTTGTGCACTATTTAATGGTCTGGTGTATCATAGCGCTTTTCCACCACCAGTTTTACTCTTACTGGGCAAACAGGGTTAAACCCAAATTCCTAAAGTTGCATCGTCCTAGTGCCATAACAACTGTGATGCACTAGTTTGTCGCATGCTGGTCGCAAGCATGTGATATCTTTCTGTCCCCCAATCAGTGGGTGGTGTAGAAGAATTATCTGTATGTGTTTTAAAGTCTTGTACTCCTCTTCTCCTACAGACAAGGCCATCTCTCCATGGTGGTGCAGCTCATGAAGTATGGCGCAGACCCATCTTTGATCGATGGGGAAGGTTGTAGTTGTGTTCATCTGGCTGCCCAGTTCGGCCACACTTCTATTGTGGCATACCTCATCGCCAAAGGACAGGTAGGAAGAACAAAGAACCAACTTCTTACCAATCTCACTGATTTCATGATCAGTGATTGACCCATCACACACTCTTCAAAACAACTGTGTTCCAATTAGCAATTGCACCGTACATAAGCACAACAAGCAAAGATGCTGCTGGCAAGAACACTCCTGATACTGAGTAAAGAAAATGGTTCATTTTAGTGTAAACTAATAAAATGAATGCAGATTTATCTTCTTATACATTTTGGACTATTTAAAGGAAAAATATTATCTACAAAAGTGATAATTCAGAATGCCAGAGTGCAGTAAATAACAGGCAGTTTGAAACATTCTGAAGTAGGAAATGCAGCTGAAAAATATGCAGAAACTGCTGCTAATAATGCTAACAATGCTAATGCTAATATTAGCTATTAAAATGCCCATTTTAAACGCTGGTTTAAAATGTTCACTCTGTGTTTTCCTTATTTTAAAAGTAATAGCTGAACTCTGTTTTTACATCAGACCATGAGAAATACAAACCTCACAGTGTGATGTCGCCTCTTGTGCAACTGCAAATAAGGGATGATGAAAAACAGGTTGCTGCATCTTTATAATAAATGAATCAGTGGTTTAACAATATATCACATAATGGTCATTAGATGGTTTTCCTCTTAAATATGAAGTCAGACACGGATGTTATTTGAAGTAATCTTGTAAAAAATATGATGCGTATTTTATTTTCAGGTGTGGGAAAAAAAAGTTTTTTTTTTTGTTTTTTTTTTTTAAGTTTTTTTTTACCAGTATTCTCCATTAGGGGGCGCCCATTGCTTCACTTTTTAGCCTGTTATTCTGCATCCTCTTCCAGTGATCCTATGATTCTTTTTCTGTTTTGTGGCAGGATGTGGATATGATGGATCAGAACGGCATGACTCCTCTCATGTGGGCAGCTTACAGGACACACAGGTGTGTCTGTTTGTACAGTTTATTCAGTGTCACATGCTGTTCTTATTTTTATTTTTTTTTCTTTAATTATGTAAAGCACCTTGAAATGCCTTGCTCCTGAAATGTGCTATACAAATAAAATTTGATTGATTGATTGAGTAGCGTGTTTTTGTTACATTACTGTACATTATCATAGTGGGGAAACCATTCAGAACGTAAAAAAAAAAAATCATAAAATTTGTTACATAAAAGCCCAGACAAGCTACAACACTTGTAGTTTTCTGAAAGCTCTACGTAGATGACCATCTTTATCAGATAGGACCTCTTCTATTTTTGACCCTATTCTCTTCCCTTCATTCCAGCGTCGACCCCACCCGACTGCTGCTGACCTTTAACGTGTCGGTCAATCTGGGCGACAAGTATCACAAGAACACGGCGCTGCACTGGGCCGTGCTGGCCGGTAACACCACCGTCATCAGCCTGCTGCTGGACGCCAACGCTAACGTTGACGCGCAGAACATCAAGGTGATGCTTTCCCCTTCGTTTACACAGCCGTCAGTGTAAAAAATTGTCAAGAAATTCATTCAGTTCAGGAATTAAATGGAAAAAAGTCATTATGCTCTGATATATTTTGGCTAATATAAACCCTAACTTTCTGAGAAAATAAAAATATAAGACTAGTTTCAAAGACAAAAAAAAAAGATTTTTAACACAGAAACTGACTGCAGGTTATTAAAATGTCGGCTTCCATGGATTTTTAATGAGGTGTTTAGTGGAAGGAAAAAGTGCGGTGGAAAACAACAGGATTGCTGCTGACTCAGAAGGCTATTCAGGAACCAGGGGAGGATTCTTGAGGTATAGACTTTGGTTAAGCCCTCCCTACATAGACTTTCTTTTTAAATGCAAAGTTCAAATTTTGTAAGAAACTAAATTTGTTGTTTTCGATTAGCTCAATAGTCAAAATAATCAGAAATAAATGCTTATAATATATCCCTCTGTGTGGAATGGCAAGTTTTGATATCTAATCATGAACTTAAATGAACCCCCCCCCTTTCATATTTAGGTAATAATATATCGCTGTGAGCAAAAATACTTTGCTTGACAGAATAACGACCTTTCCTGGACCGTTCAGCCCTAAACCAGAGCCATGCTCTGTACTGACTGCTCTTTCCCCAACCTTCAGGGCGAAACACCTCTGGACCTCGCCAAGCAAAGGAAGAATGTCTGGATGATCAATCACTTACAGGAAGCGCGGCAGGCCAAAGGTTACGACAGCCCATCATATCTGAAGAGACTGAAGATGGACAAGGTACACATTTTATTGTAGCTGTTGAGTTTATCAGAATCATCACTAATCTCTGTTTAAGAGTGAACACGGCAGCTGGAGGTATGCTCAGACTGAATGTACCTTTCCAACTTTATTCAGAGATATTTATTGTCATCCCAGGCTGGTCAGACTGCTGCTTGTCCAGAAACATCTCCTTTCAAAAAGGCTTCTAAAGGAAATCAGGACAGAACAGCCAGGAGTGTCCCAGTCTGTTGTCTTTGTTCGGATAACCTTAGGTGGTTCCTTCCAATCGTTTCATTAAGTAGCAAATCCCATAGCAGCGTTTAAACATGCCTGAATTTGACATTTGATCATTAAACTTAACATGAGTGGGCGGACGAGCCAAAACACACCCCAGACTGTCTCAAAGGTTCAACTATTATCTTTATTAATTCTCCTGAAATGATTTGTTGTCTCCCTGCTTACCTGTTGGGATGTTAGCTCATGAAAGTAAATTAGCTTGCTTTCCATTGTCTGCATAGATTTGCTATAGTAGTTTTAGATTCCTGCAACACGCCTGGCTTGTAGCTACATTCACATTACTGTAGTTATCAGATGGTGCCAGAACTTATTCATTCAATTTCTTTTATGTCTTTACAAATAATTCCAGGTTGAGACTGCTGAATGTTCCCGTCATATTTAGTTGTTATAGAGCAGTGTATTGTTGTAGAACAGCAACTTCTGTGTATTCTGGAGAAATGTTGTTCTGTGGTATGTTATTGATAATAATGGAAACTCAAAAAGTCTGATTAAAAAGAGTTTGTGTTTTGGACTAGTTTGTTAAGAGCCTAACTGTTTTTGTTTGATTTTTTTATTGAATTAAACTAAAAAGAATGCATCAAACTACAAGGAATTAGCTGATTTTTCTATAGACCAAAGTGTTTTTTATTTTTATTTAATGAACAGAAAAAGAAACACAGAAAACTGTCCGATTTCAGTTTTATTCTAGTTCATCGGTGGATCTCTAAGTATTACTACTGTAATTTATTGTGGCCAAAAACAGATTTTTTTGAAAATATGTTTAAAATCTGACCTGGCGATTCTGGTTTTTGTCAGAGTGATAGATTTTCAGACCTTTGCAGAAGTAGATGAGTTCGATTTCACACGCAAATATCAGCCAATCACAGTTAGAGAAACCAGTGTTACTATGCGGTGGTCACAGAGGTCAGGTAGAAAGGCTGCAGATATCTCCAGTTTTTTCTGTTTACTGCATTTTCATTGCTAAGATCTAGACTCACCTTGTACTCATGCAATAGATAAGAAGACTGTATGCTGACTTTACTGTTTAAAGCAGCTTTTTATCTTTAAAAGAGTCTTTTAGTTGCCTTCAGTTCATATTTATATGGTAAAGTCAGGACGTGTCTCAGCTCATTTGTGGCCAACATTGCTGGACGTTGCTGTCAGGCTGAAAACAAACTCATTAACATTGATACTTTTATTTTCTAACGTAGTTTATATTTTTATATTTTTGAGTTATGTATGCATTTTTAAAATTTTTGTGTTTTCCTTTGTAAATAAGGAGTTCAGACAGAAAGTGATGCTGGGAACTCCATTCGTCGTCATCTGGCTGGTGGGTTTCATCGCTGACCTGGACGTCGACTCTTGGCTGATCAAGGGCATCATGTACGCTGGCGTCTGGGTCGCCGTGCAGTTCCTCTCCAAGTACGTCCCAGCTTAAAAAAATAAGAATAGATTCCACACTTTCCCTTGTTTAGTTAAAGTTCACTTTTTAGGAGCATAAAGGAACCTCTTTTATCATCCTTATTGTGTGCATGCACATACTTGGCAGTGAAAAACTTAGAAAACTCCAACATGCTCTGGTGCAATCGCGGCTAAGCTGCTGCTAACGGCAACCATTCCTCCTCCCCCTCCCTCTGCAGGGCTTTCTTTGACCACTCCATGCACAGCGCTCTGCCTCTGGGAATCTACCTGGCGACCAAGTTCTGGATGTACTCCACCTGGTTTTACTGGTTCTGGAATGATATCCTTCCACCCTGACACCGGCGCTCCAGGCGCAGCACGTGTTCGGTTCTCACGGCAACCGGCCGCAGCAGACCGGTACTCGCGTTTTAACCTTTCTGCTCACTAGCTTCTAATTACACCAGGTGAGATAAGGGTATCATTGCTGTGGGAAACATTCATTTCACACCTCATTGCTTCTGCAATGTGGGAGGGAGCTGACTGCTCTGTTGACCTGAGCTCAGCTAAGAAGAAAACCGAATGTTTGCAATGCCAACGGTGCATTAACATTACATCCATTACAGTTGCTTAAATGCTCTTGAGCAGACATGTTTGCACACGTGCAGTCATCTGTAAAGAGAGAAAGTCAATCATGGCGTAGTGATCGCACATGGATCATTAGTCATGTGGAAATTAGTTCCTATTAAACCCAGACTTTCAGTTCCGTTCGTTCTTGCTGGCTTCAGTGTTAGCTTGCAGCTACTTGCAGAAAGATTAACACTTAGCATATCGCACTGTTCAGTCACATAAAGAAACTAGCTGATGCATACATCACGTTCTAGATCATTTTGTCAACCTTTAACTAGAGTGTAGACATAATAAGAAATAACCATGTGAGCTTCAGCAGGCGTTAATTCAGTAGTTATCTCCCCCTAAAGTAGTCATCCAGATGTTTTTCTGCACAAAACAAAAAAGGAGGCCATGGAAAAATCTGCTTTTTAATCAGATGCAAAAATTCTACAGATTTTTCATTTAGCCATGTAAGCCTCATAGACTGATTTTTATCTCAACAGGTGATAAAACTTTTCTCCAGAAAGTCTTTGGCTAATCAAATTTTGCTCAAACTGGATGTTTTAATATGAAGGTGATGAGTTTGGGCCTTCTTTCACGACATTAAGGTGGCGACACATCCTTATAGCATTAAGCTCCTCGGCGTTACATGAATCTTTTGGTTTTATATGAATCATTGATTCATAATTCTGATTCAATTTGCACATCTGCATGTTTCTTTAGAAGTCTGTCCTTCAAAGGCGTTGTCCGGAGTGTTTCCTGCCGCTGACTCACCGTCAAATCAGTTACAGCAAATAGTGCAGAGATCATCCTTCCTTCACCTTGGTTAGAGTAACGTCAGTGACTGGCTGCCCTGACTGCGTCACACGCAGGCATGGTTCACTTCATATCCTAGCTTGTGCAAACAAATCCCAGCTGCTGATGAAGCTGGAGAAGTTTTCTTCCTGAGTGGGACGAGTCATGATTTATAGCTTCTAAATGAATTCTTGGAAGGAAGTTGGGGTGAGCTGGTGCAGGATACATCAGTGTCTGCAGTGTCTCCACATGTGCAGACTGAAATTGGCGTTGATTTATCAGTGCACCCCTGGTTTTCATTGAACATCCCCACGCAGTTCAGAATGCTATTGAGAAACAGTTAACTGCATTTTCATTAGAATCATTACTTTTTTCATTGTTAAAATAAACCTTTAACAATAGTTAAAGGCCATTGTTGGCGGCAAAAGCAAGTTCAGATTGTTACTAATGAGCTTATTTTCCTATGAAGATGAACTTTCATTTTAATAATTTGGTATAAACAAGAAACTAGCATTGTACCTTGTAGCGACTTTTTTCCCAGTCTATACCGATTTCCTCTTTTCTTTGAGGTCTGACCTGCCGAATCAGGTTTTTTTTTTTTTAAGAATCACAAAACATGAAAGAAAAAGAATATATGCTGCAAGTTTTACTCGCAAAAGAATTTTTTAACCAACTTTTCTTGGTTAAAACCAGTTTCTAGTTTTCTTTGGCTTCTTGATGCTGCTGCCTTTCTAATGACTTTAAAAATGAAAGTAAAATAATGCTGCAGGTTTTTACATAGAGGTCGTAGTTTTGAATACAAAGGAAACAAAACGGTCATAGTTAGGGGTGTAACGGAGCACAAATATCACACTTCAGTACGTTCTTAAGTTTTAAAGTCACAGTACAGTGTATTTTCGGTTCTCTTCAGTCAAGAGAAACGAATAAAAAGTGACCATTGTAAAACCGACTCCAGTCGGTTTTAAATTAGTAGCTCGGTGTTGTCATGAGTCAGATCACTGTAAAAATCATAGAGAATTTTAAAAAAAACAAATAAAGCCATATTATCAGTATCTGCCTTGACCCCTCTGCACACCTTCCATTTGCCACCGTCCACATGCCGTTCCTGGTCAACACCCTGGCTTTGTTCTACAACTTTGGCAAATCCTGGAAATCTGATCCTGGAATCATTAAGGCGTCAGAGGAGCAGAAGAAAAAGGTATCCCTCCCTTCCAGCTTCATAATCACTGTGTGATTATATAACACTAATCTCTCTGCTATAGTTTGAATTACAGTCTTGGCTGATGTTTCTCTCTGTGTTGCATTGCAGCGTTACATAATGTTTCAGATTTTCTGTCCTGCTGCTTTAGGCCTCTTTGTCCCTCATTATCACAAAGTGTTAGAGGAAAGAAGGGTCTCTGTCTCCTACCAGGCCCCAGATTCTACATCCTGTGAATGAGGAAAGCAAAATTTACCCTCGTTTGGAGACTACAAAGCCCCACACAGTTCATGTAGGCTACAAGAGAACCCAAGATACTAGATAACAGGAAGTCTAAATAAAGTACTGCAGTCTTGCATCTTGCATTGTTTTGGCCTGTGTGGCTTTCTGCCTGCCTGTAATGGAACATGGTTGATTTAGAAATGTTGGCGGCCATTTGACAATCCAGAATTGAAATGAGGCTTTAAAGTCTTGCAGATGCACACACTGCTAATTGCTTATATAAGATGCTAAAGAGATTGGTGACAATATTCTGATTTGTACCTCTCCCTTGTCCAAGAACATAATGTGATCCTTGCTAATGTATAGTGTAGAGTAGACCATAGAGTAAATATTTCCTGTTCAATTTTTCTTCTTCTTCTTCAGACAATTGTGGAGTTAGCCGAGACAGGCAGCTTGGATCTAAGCATATTCTGCAGCACCTGCTTGGTAAGCTCCTCCTTGAAAGCTGTTATGTCCTGCAGTTGTCTGCAGAAAGCAGAGCTCATCTGGCTCTGTTTTTCTTCCAGATACGGAAGCCCATCCGGTCCAAACACTGTGCCGTGTGCAACCGCTGCATCGCAAAGTTTGACCACCACTGTCCCTGGGTGGGGAACTGTGTGGGTAAGTCGGTTACAAGGATTTGTTTAGCATCCAAGATTGAGAAGCTGATGTAAGCATCTTAACTCTTTAAGACCCGGCGTGCATCTAAACATTCATGGTATTCCATCAGGCCCTGGTGGGTTGAAGCAAACATCCTGGAAAAGGGAAAACTGGTTACAATTGACCACAGGACCTAACAATGTGGAGAATGGAGGGAAAAACAAGCAAACTTGAGTCATTGTTGTCTGTAAAACAGATTGGAGACCATAGTGGAAGGAAGTTATGCAGGGGGGCCTTTGAACACTTCCTTTTTCTAACCTTGTGGTCAGGATGATGGTTTAAAAGTGAGGAAACTGTCTGAACAAACAGAAGGTCCATCTGTGTAATCTTAACCTCTGACAGTCTGCTTTAAAACTTCTTCAGAGATATAATACAACATCATGTGTTACACTCGCCTCACCTTGTGGGATCATCGAATATTATTAAAAACCACTAATTGTGGTTTAAGTAGTTGCTTGCAATTTTGGAACAATGATATTGACACTGGTCAGAAACAATCCTGTTCTATAAATAGTATTATTACTTCCTGTAATTAAAATTCTTACATATCTTCATCTGCGAAATTATCTTTGATTTCTTTGTATCTGTGAATTACTTGAGTTAGTAGCTGACATCTGATGTGAATTGTATCTCCGTGACTCCTTGAGAACGATTTAAATTGAGAAAAACGTCAATACTTGTGTCTCGTTTCCATTGCGCTGTGCAGCAACAATCAGTTCGGTATGGTAATTTATGGTTTGGCATAGTCAGAAAATTGTTTCCATAAACATTTGGACTCTCACTCAATGGACAGTGTTGAGTGACACCAGTAGTTCCACTCTAACCTTTCCGTACCATCATCCTATTGACCTACAACTAAAGGTGGACCAGCAAAGGTGTGGTGTGATTGGTCACTACTTTAAGGGACATGGACGATATAGCATACCAAACCGCACCGACTTGTACCGTAGGAGTAATAAACTATCAATAAACATATAGATAAATAAAATCAAATATTTTGTCCTTTACAGGAAGTGGGAATCACCGCTACTTCATGGGCTATCTCTTCTTTCTGCTTTGTATGATCTGCTGGATGATATATGGCTGCATCTCCTGTAAGCTCTGCACACTTTTTTGTTTTATCTATATTGTTTCCTAATTTCAAACGTCTTTCTAACTCCCGTCTTTCTGATTCTGCCCACCAGACTGGAAGATGCACTGCGCCACCAGTTACGCCAAGGACGGCTTCTGGCTCTATCTGACCCAGATTGCCTCTTGCTCGCCTTGGATCTTCTGGATGTTCCTCAACAGCATCTTCCACTTCATGTGGGTGGCTGTGCTCATCATGTGTCAGCTCTACCAGGTACAGCTTCATCAAGATGAAAATGGGTGGAAGGCAGGGGACACGGTTTGGTGTTTGTCTGGAATGTCAGCTGACCATGTCTCTGTGGACTTTAGATCGCGGCTCTTGGAATCACCACAAACGAGCGGATGAACGCTCGCAGATACAAGCACTTTAAGGTTACAGCCACATCCATCGAGAGCCCCTTCAAGTAAGTCATGTTCTTGCTTTCATATCATCTGGAGAGGTGTGCCGCAGGTTTCAGTTGTTGTGCCGCTTCCATTTAGTTTTTAGCAACTGCTCTAATACCGTTTTCCAACTGCATGCTGATTATTCTGTTCTATCTTAAGCTAACTAGGGCATTGCGACATTCTCTTTGTGCCCCCCTCTAGCCATGGCTGCATCCGAAACCTCATAGATTTCTTCGAGATCCGCTGCTGTGGCCTGATCCGGCCTGTGACTGTGGACTGGACCACGCAGTACACAATAGACTACGACCAGACGTCCGGCTCAGGCTACCAGCTGGTGTAGAGAAGGAAGTGGCGGACGAAGACAAAACGGAGGGTCTGGGAGGGAAGCGAAGAGTGGAAAACGAAGCTTTTTGGAAGTATTTACCCCCTCCCCCTTTGGCGCTGGAATTTTGAGCGATGCGGTTCTCTGGAGCGGTTTTCTTCATTTTGGTTTTCTCTTGTTTTTGCGGACCACCTCTCCTTTGCCGATTTAAGACTGAAGAATTAGACAAGACAAGCATGCAGTTGTGGGGCATCATCATCACCCCTGCCCTTTTTCACTACTACTACTACTACTACTTACCCCCCCGATCCCACCTTCTCTCCTGGGCCTTTTGGACAGTGTGTTGCTGCCAAACACAAGCGGAGCGGGGAAAGTTCTAAAATAAAAGCTCGTCTGTCTGTCCCAGAGACTTGAAACTCGGTGATGAGGCAGCATTGTCCCTTCTGCCCTCCCCGTACTTCATATCCCGTTTTTGTTGTGTGTCTGATGTTTCGAATGATGATTGGATCGGGAATGTTTCGGTTTGGCTGTGCTAAATTGTTGCCAGGGAAGCATAAAGGAGCCATTTTTAGGGAAATGAAACATGAATCGACTCTCGGTTTGATAGGAATAAGGGAATGTCTTTTTAAAGGTCTTGATTTTTGCACCGTGCCGAATAACGAACAGAGCCGACAAGAACTTGCCGAACTTATCAGATGAAAAGTGTTGGGATTTCAGGAGGGAACTGTTTGAGGAATCCCACTTTTTTTTTTCCCCCCCCCAACCCCGACCGCTTTCTGCTAAAATAAAGCTGCATCCACTGTAATAACCTGGAAACTGTGCAGCGGCCAAGTAGAACTGGGACTCCCTCAGCAGTGACCACGCTGACCACAGATATCCTCCAGACAATGTGATACAGGTCTATTTATTTTAAAACTATTTATAGAGAAATTAACTATGTTCTAGCGCCATCGTTTTTACATTTCACATCATTTTAGCTGAGTAGGATTTTTTAATTTTTTTTCTATAAGGAAGAGAGCATTTTAAAGAGGGGTAGCTTACATGAAAGTGGATAACTAGAAAACAAAACAGGTACGGTGAGTGTATTTATTCATAGAAACAGAAGAGGAATTAAGAAGTTTACAGGAAAGCCTCATTCCAGATGTTTCTCTTTTTAAAGCTGTAAAGTCTTATTTGTTGTCTTTTTGTCTGCCTACGATGTTGCACTGATCGTGTTTTTATTTTAGTTTGATAAATATATATATAAATATATGTTTTATTTGGCCGTTACTGAACAGGAGGTCCAGCATTTTCACGCCAACACTTCCATTGTTAGCAGAGAGGAGAAACGTGGGGGGGAAGGTCCTCTCTTCCCAGAAACCCCTGCGTGCGTGTGTGTGTGTGTGTCTGTGTGTGTGTGGATCCTGCAGCAGGAGGGACTGAGAAGTAAAGAATGTTCATTTGTACATAAACGGTTTTCTCCTTTGTCAGTGTTAGTTGAAGGTGCTCCTGGGGATTTTATTTTATTCTTTTGTTGACCTAAACATTAAACGGAGACAGTCAAATTACTATAATCCATGTTGTATGACTGTAGCTTTTAGTGATGTCCGGCGCTGCTGTCTATAGGCATTTGAGCCCGCCCCGTTCCCCTTTAAGTACTTGGAATCTCTCCACTGCATGTACAGGACAGCTGGGCTCTCGCAACGGACCCCTTCCCTTCTCCCCCTTATCATGGTCACCGTGGTGACGGCCCAGCAAAAGCCACGTTTGTCTGTATATAGTGAATGTTAAAGTATTTGCAAGTATGTTTCTGCATTATGTTCATCCAGTTTTTTGGGAGGGGCTTTTGAGTCATTCTTCAGATCCAGTGTGTTGTAAGTGGAGGTTGCCAGACTCCCAGGTGGGCCATCCCAAACAGGTGTGTAATATATTTGAATGTTTCAAACTCAAGTTTTTTGTTTTTTTTTTTAAATGTCATACATTGCTGGGTTTTTGTTATACCACTGGATGTAAAAATTGTAAAGCAAAAATACAATTTTCTTTTTTTCTAAAAGCGGAGATGTGTTCATGCAATAGTTTTAAAGGATAGAGAGCGGTTATATTCTACGAAGCGGCTTTCGCATCACCACAAGAAGACGGTTCCGTCGTCATGGCGGAGCTACGCCCGTTGCTAATCACTGATGTCACTACGGATGCCTCACATGTGACTCATATCATATAATGCCTTTTTTTGTTTTTCTTTTTAAAGTGGGCATCAGTGAATGCTGGCTGTTTGGTTCACCACTTTCAGGCTCATTGTGATCTCAAAACCCATCTTATATTACACTAGATCTTCCAGCAGCTGCAAATGTCTACTCTACCACCCCATCCCAGATCATTCACCTCACCATGTGGGATAGTAGAAGAAGAAAAAAAAAAAAAAGCACATAATCATCTCCAGTGCCTCTCTGCCCACCTTCAGATACCACTGTAACTCCGCTTCAGATGTAAACATATGGGCATGGTTCAGTTTTAATGGCTTTAATAATAAAATACCGTCAAACGTGAATATTTGGTTTATGTGTTTATTTAGAACAGCACATTTTTTGAGCACAACAGGACATCAGGATACTAAGTGGTCAGAAAATATTCAAGTTGGAGATGGAGGGGAGTGGCATCACTGAGCGTGGACCAGAGCGCCAGCTCCTTGGCCGTAGCCGAACCCTTTGGGGCCGAAGTTCTTGGCGTAGCAAGCTGCCGAAGACAGTGAGAAATGTTGACATGTTTCCTAACCAAGCCCTGCTTTAAATCTCTCAACAGCAATGTGTCAGATGAGACTTTTCTGCTCTCTTAAAGAGACGGTACACATCACTGCATCTTTTTGAGCCTGGCGCTGCTAATCAGTGCCAGGCGTCATTTTGACACAGAGCGAACATCCATCTGCTGACGTCTGTGCGTGTCGTCTGCTTAACTAAACCATTGTGAGTCACTGTGGTGAGGGAGAGCAACAATAATGGATGTTTCTACAACACCGTCTGGACGGGAACAAAGCTGATGTAATCCAGCCAAACCGACAAAACTAAGGCTGATATGAGGAGAGGAACGTGACAAACACCAAGAGGACCAGATTCTCAGAGGTCAGCAGCTGTAGTCTTACCTTACTATGATAAATGTACAGTTTCCTGCTTCTGCCTACAGCATTTTATGTTTTTACGACTAAAGTCATGTGCATTAGGATAAACCTATTCTACTTATACTAGTGAAGAAAATTGCCTTCAGGAGTCATCTGGTTGTTACATAAGGATGAGATTATTGCAGTAGATTATTCAAAGAAAAAGCAAAGCTACATCAAAATGACTGATGACATCACATTCATTTCCGTCTTACCTTTGCAGTAAATTTCTCCATCTTTCTCGGTCTGAGTGGTCGACTCCAGGCTTTTGCCGCATTTGGCACAGCGGAAACAGTTCTTGTGCCACGGCTACATAGAGAGAAGCCCAAAGTGACAGTTTAGTTCAATTTCTGCTCACTTATTTACATTTGCACAGGAAAATATGACTATGCTGCCCAGCACATGGTGCAATAAGTTGAGCTTGCCAGTTTGATTACAACACATTCACATACAGCTATTTGTTATTGATATTGGCAAAAGTAGTCAACATGGAGTTAAACTTTAACATTACACTCGCTATTTTCTAATTTCCTTCATGCTAGATTGCCTCAGTTTTCAGATCTTATTTTCTTTCAGATTCACAAAAAAGTCACAAAGTTCATTGAGGTTTGTGTAAAATGTCCACACACACAAAAAAAAAATCAACTTTACGACTCCTTATAGATTTGTAAGGCAGAAGTGATTTTAACAGATTCCAGATGTAGGTTGAAACCTCTAAATTCCTCCATTAAAAGCCATAAAGGAAAGTTTCCCAGCAGCCTGGGGCTCCTCTCGGTGTCTTCATTACTCTGGAAATTACAGGTTAGGGTTTCAGCACCAACTTGAAGGCTTCGCTCTCATCTGGAAAACCATTAACGACTCTGCTTCTGGTTACATCATGACCCATAAATCAGCTCTTTAGTGAAGCCACAACCCATCAGCTAGAGGAAATACTTTGGTCCGTCTCTAAATAACAAAAAAAAACACCCTTTTCTCTGCAAACAATTATTATGAGGATTTGTTTATATGGTTCATTAATTTCCTAATGTGTAATGTGACCTCATCTGTAGTAAATCAGCAGAGCACTCACATTGGCAGGTTCATCACTGCTTCAGCCTGTTGACACCTTTTCATACTTTGTTACAGAGTTTCTGCGGGGTTTAACTCAAATGAAAGACTTTAAGATCTTTGTTTCCACAAAAATGTTCAAACATCGTCCATCCAACGGGATAAATTTGCACCAACCCATGATGGATGCAAAAAAGCTAGCTAGCAAGGATACATCAGCAGCTAGCTGCTGGTAGCCTCAACCATCTTGAGACACAGAACATGATCAAGATGTCTGAATGCAAACGCAAACTTTATGGTAGAAAATCCTGGAATATACAGGATTAAATGATTCAGTAGTCCTGCCAAGACAAAACTGAAGATCTGTGATCAACATATTTAAGACTAAAATTCATTTAAAAATGTAAGACATTTCAAGACCTTCATTTTTGTTACATGAACTGAAGACTTTTTAAGGATGCATGGAGACCCTGTACATCACAGCTATAAGCTTCTATTGATTTATTGGGATTTTAGGTGACAGAACAACACAGAGCTGCTTCTAAGATTTTTCCATTTTTACAAATAAATACAGATAATGTCAAAAAGTTCAAGGACTCGATGCAATTACAATGTAACTCGTAAGATTGTATTTTAATTTTAAAAGATTAGATGGAAGTTTTCATGCAAAGCTGATGCTAGCGGTTGTTGTGGCCTCACCTTGCCTGCCCCCATGATCTTCTCAGCTGCATAGACCGAGTCTCCACACCGCGCACACTTATCCGACCCGCCGAACTTCTGGGCAAATTTGGACGGGTTGGGGTTGGTTGTAGGTTTGTGAGTCTGGGTCCTAGAGGGGGAAAGAAATTGGACGATATTGGAGAAATAAATCCCTTTCAACAGGTTCTTCCTCATCGATGTTAAGAATCTGACAATGAGATATTGTTAGTTTCTACTTAAATTTGAGGTTTCACCACCTCAAATTTAGGATTTTTTTTTTTTAAGTAGTGATAATTTTACACTCAGTGCAAAAACGCTAGCTAGCTAGCTACCAAGGGCTTGTTAGCAGTAAACACCTCGAGTCAAAGAACGTAATAAATGGGTCTGAATGCCACTGGGGAAGACAAAAAAATCCCACAAGAATAAAAACAATACAAGATTAAAATAGAGCTGTCAAGACAAAATGTAAGACCTGGGATTAACATATTAATCACAGGTCTTACCTGTGATTAATATGCTAATCACAGGTAAGACCATTTTACTTTTTCAAAATGAATTTAAGAAATTTTAAGACCTTGTTTTAGATACATGATGACCTTTTAAGACTAAGGATGCACAGACACCCTGATTGTGACAAAAATGAGAAAATAAAGGAATAAACATGTTTTTCTTTTTAAAGACGGAAGCATAAACCTGACTCTTCCCCCACTCTAGGAGCCCTGATCCAATATTTATTGAGAGGTGACTGAATGAGGGTCTTTGTTGTGAAGGACAGAGGGCAGAGTGAGAACAGGGTTCTTTAGGTTACATAATCAGCTCTTTCATAACTAATCACCTGTTATATTGGTGTGTGTGTGTGTGTGTGTGTGTGTGTGGTTGATGTTTGCTGTTCATAAAAAAATGATACATATGCTAGCAGTGCTATAAGGACTGATTCCACGAGAAGCTTGGCTAGTGTTTGGTTGGCATGAGGACATGTTGTCTCAGTCAGCAGCCACATCTAATGAGCATCATTCCACATAACGAGCCACAGAACTCGTCAACCTCGCTGCTCCACTTAGGTCCTGTGACCGCTCATTTACAAAAACTTGGAAACGATGTGGAAAACTGAAAAGAGTCAGGTTGGAGTTGAAAATTGGACTGAATTAGAATGACAAAAGGAGGCCTAGTAACGAAAACAACCTATAATTGTGTAATCATTCTGCACCGATGGGGCTGGCCAACTTACTCCTCCGGTTTGATTCCCAGCCGCTCGCCTCGGTCCATGTTGAGCGTTCCTGCTCCCTGACCGTAGCCGTAGCCTTTTGGTCCGTATTTCTTCCCGTAGCACGACTTGCAGTAGATCTCCTCGTCGTGGATGGAGACCGTGGTGCTGTCTAGACCCTTCCTGCAGACCACTGGGGACACGCACAAAGAAGCGGGGGGACATGAGCTGAAACGTTTCAAAAACTTAACAGACTGGCCATTTAGGTTTCATTTTTCTTTTCTTCAGAATACAATTCTGTTTCCCTTAATTTGTAGATAAATAACATCAAAGTCAGACCAACATTTGACAAAGATTTTCACTGAATGGCAGGAGGACCCCTTTTCTGGTGAGCATTGTTTCTATGGTGTAAGCACATCCAATCCCTCCACCTTGTTTATCTTTGCTCTAATTGGAGAATCTCCGAGGTTTAGGCCCAGTGTTTACTGTTCCTCCTCACTACTGTACAGTTACATCATCAATTTTATGGTCAGAGGCTTCGGCTGTGAGTAAACGGACAATGAGTACAGAGAGTCATACGAGGCCCCGTCTTTCTACAGTGTGCAAATAAAGATGTCTTTCATGGTGCAAGAGAAATGAAGGGAAGGACTAAAAAGACCTCTACACAAGAGTTTAAAAGATGATTTAATAAAGCAAGTTTTCTAAACTACGTGAAAAATAAACCTTTTCTGCAGCTTTGATCATTTTCTTCTTGTCTACAGACACGTGTAATCCTCCTAATCAGGGTTCCTTCAAGGCCAGTTCAAAACGGGGGTGAAATTGTTCAGCCGCTCCACAAAAAGAAAACGTGAACTCAATAACCTGAGCAAAAGAAAAAAAAAATCCTTTTGATGAGGAGGTGAGACAGAGTTCAGCTTCCATGACCATTCATGGCTGTGAAACCAACACACATCTTCCCATATTCCAGATAAACAAATGTATGCAGCAAATTTCCATAACTATCGGCTTAACACCCGATCAGATGGCGCCATGTGCTGGCATGGAAGAGTTTAGAAACAACTTTTTAACTTTAATGTATTCACTTCTTCTAACGGTGACACTCCACTGATGAAGAGTTGGACTTTTTCAGCAGTTTTCTGAGTCTTCATAAGCAGACTTAAGAGGCTAAATCATTAAAGTGTGGAGTCTTTGGGCTTTCCTATGTTGGCACATAAAATTGAAAACAGTAAGAGTGTGGATTTTGTCATTTTGTTATCATTATAACAAAAGTGACTGTACAGCAGTTACAGGGTCATGGATGAAATCTGAGATGTTTAAGGCCATTTAAGATAAGGATGTCAACTGTGTGTGAATTCACCATGACAAACAAGTGAAAACATGAAAAAAAATAAGTGAAACTTAATGTAGCCAAGTCATTCCTGTGAAGGGCATGTTAGGGCCACCGTAGATATAAAACAAATTTAAAATAGCAAATTTCCAAAGACAAAACATTCAGAAATGTTCTTGTGTTTTTCCATAAGATTTCTGACATTCATCTCAGATTTACAAAGTTTGAAAACTTGCTAGAAAAAAAACTAGCAGAAGTTAGAAGAGGCGAACATTTTCAACATATTTTTAAACTCTGAAATGTCCCATGTTTTTTTTTCCAGAAAACTCAAAATTAGAGGTTTTTTTTTCTAGGAAATTTTTTTTGACATTTCAAAGTCAGAAGTTGTCTTCCTTTGCTATAAATCCTCTGAGGTTTAGCTGAAGTTTCACTCCATCATCTTTTGCAATTGGCAAGACTTTGCTTCAAGTTTTAACTTGCTCGGTGTGGCGAGTTCACACACCGTTAACATGACCTCATAACCACTGTTATATCCTTTTGCTACCGTGACAGCACGACTTATTTACTATTCTTCCCCCCCATTTACATGAACGCTGAGCGGAGCTCTCATAAAACCTCCCTCTCCCCATTGTGCGTTTTCCAGATGTACTTACTGCAGAGAAAACAGCATTTATGGAAGCTCTTCCCGTCACACTGCACCTCCTCGGCGTGGTAAACCGTTCCGCGGCACGCCGAGCACTTGTTGCCTCCTCCCCAGTTGGGCATTGTGCGTCTTTCTGTGGAAAGATGGTGAGATTGTGAGCGTCCTGCTTTGACATGCCCCGCAACAAAAGGCCATTCTGCATTCTGACACTGTACTCGCCCCTTCCATGAAAGCCTGCGGTTACTGCGCTAACGGTCCATAATTTGAGGCATCAACCCCAAATCATGGCCGCATCTGCCACACGGAGGAAAATAAAAACAAAGCTGTGCAAACAGGGTCAACCCAAACAAGAGGGCAGACTAATACCCAGAGGAATGTTAGCGAGGCGCCATGCCTCAGGCGGCAGCGGCTCTGGGATCAGCGTATGGCGGAGTCTGAGTGAGAAGCTAGGCTCTTTTCAGACTTTGTAGATTCACTCCTGTTTGACGGATGAAAGTTATGTGAACTCTGACCTACTAAAAAGTAACAGGAGAGAAGACAAGCAGTTGGTGATTACAGGGTGGCTACATATTTTTTTCTGACTTTTTTTGTGGCAGTATTTTCTTTATTAGCCTTTGTTTGCAATATTTCAATATGGAAGCTGCAAACATGGATGGATGGATAGAAGAGCATTTTAAAAGGAAGATGGTGAATAAAGTCTGAAAATGTAGATTATTTTTTATACCTTTTTTCCCCCTGGAAGAGATTGGAGGATGGATATGACTCTTTAAAGAATGGGATAGGTAATTTAATATTGAAATATGAATACATCTCTATTCTTTCGGGTGGGGGCGGGGGGGGGTCCCCACACAAATGAATGGAAGATAGCCAGATAAAAACATCTCTTATAGAATGAGAAATTTAAGTATTCTCACATAATCCCTTTTGTTTAAAAAAAAACAAAACAAGAGATGAATGGATAATGAACAAACAGTTGCGGGTGGGATAAAGCGGGTTACAGTCCGGAAATACATTTTTCCGCTTACTTTTTAGATGCTTATCCAGGTTTGCGAAAGGTGAACGTTCACTGAAACTGGCCAATAGGAAGTAAGGTCTGGTTAGGTTGTATTAAGGTTTAAAGTGGGACAGTTGATCCCGCTTTCACCAAGTATTCCCAAGAAAGGAACCTGAAACAGCCTGTGGACAATTAGTGGATATTAAAGATGTTTTTCAAAACCAGCACTAACACAACTCAAGTATTGTGGAACTCTTAAGGTAAAAATGAGAGAACACGCAGTACACGTCATGGGAAAGGTTAATATTTTTGTTAAATAAGGGTAAAATATTAAACACTGCAATTGAGCTTTAAGAAATGTATTATGTGCCTTATATTTAGGCTGAGCGTAAAAAAACTACGGCTAACTGAGTTATATCCACTAAATAATAAACATTGCGTCACTCAGCAAATGCAGCTGGAAAGCAGCCCCGCACCTAGCTAAATATTACCTTCAATACTATAAACACAAGCATGGTAACTTTATCATTAAGAGTGTTCTAGTTGACAGAAAACTAAAATTAAATTGTGGTTACCAATTAAAATGTAGTCCTGGTTCCGGAGGCTAGAAAAGCTTAGCTGCTGCTCCGCGTTAACCCTGAATGCAGACGCTTCCTCGGAGGTTCCAGACGGTTAACGGCGAAGCCGAAATGCCACATATTCCACATTTCTACTGTTTCACCGGGAGGAGGAGCTTCAGGGAGGAGTGAGCTCAGCACTTGGGTAAAGCACTGTCAGCTCTGACGTAGCGGGCGGAGCGCACCTGACGGAGCAGCTTCATCACCACTGGCGGAGTGTGACGCAACGGTACGAGGCAGCGCCGAGCCCTGGTTCGGCGTAAAAACTGACACAACATGGCGTTTTAAAATGTAATACCACCGTTTCTCAATAATTTAGTATGTTATTGGGAGTATTTCAAGCAATTATTTCTTGCACCTGAATTCAATTTCTTGAAAATGAGAACACTAGAATGCAATTAAATAAATTAAAAAAAATAAATAAACATTGCTTTTATCCCAAAGGAAAAATAAATGTCGCAACTCGTATCATTCGAGTATCTTCAACGAGTCAGTATGGATGATGTTCTCAGCCTGGACACACTTTTATGTAAATATGCAGTACCTAAGATCAAAATGTCGAAATTATTTACGTAAATGTGGGAACTGGGATGAAATTATCTAATTTGAATATTGGCCAATTTACAACCAAAACTTTCAATGCGTTTTTTTTGTGTGTGTGATGGATAAACACAAAATGCGCTTACATTTATTTGAATCTTTTTAAGAAAAAAAAATTTTTTGTTGAGAAATTTAAAGCTGGATTATGTTATAAAGCAACATCCAAAGCTCTGCACCAAGCTTAAATTCTCCATTTGCATCATAAAATCCTCCAGAGACGTTTTGGTCCTCCACTGTGTTCTGATAAAAACTGGTTGCTGCTTGTTGGCTGAATGGGATGTTAGACTGAAAACACACGTGTAACACAAAACTAAAAAAAAAAACATCACACATTTTATTAAAATGAAGCTTGTGAAATGCATCAAAGAAAAACCGGTACACTCCCAGAACTAGAGAGAGCAGCGCTACAGTGAGAGAGCAACACAGAAACCCTCATTCTGCTCACAAACACTTTAAATGGCTATTTAGGAATATTAATAACTGACATTAACCTGTAAAATGGAGACCCGCACACCCACTGGTGAGAATGGTGTGTCTAAGTCCTGAATAAGCACCAGGTTTTCTGTTGGGTTGACTGAAAGAAAAGCCAACCAGAGAAAGTGGTTAAAAATGACAATCTTATCTCAGCTGTCAACATCCAACACAGGTATCTGTAAGGTTGCTGGATATGTGAGAACAAAGATTAAAAACACATAAGATCGATTCCCCTGTACGTCTGTTACAGTACTCTGATATAAATACATTTCATTCAGTACCAGTATTGAAGTACCTGAGAGCATCGTCACATTTCATTCTTAGTATTAGCGCTGGGCTTTTGAGGTTTACCCTGAAAATAAAATAAGTAACATCCTCCTCCTGAAGAGGAATATCAACTTGAAAGGCTGTAAACATTTAAGACTTTAGTGATTTGTACAGAAATGTCTAAAACGAGGTCATTCCTACCACTAACCGAGAGCAGATTTCCTATTACACCTTCTTCATGTAACACAATACAAAGGGGGCCAGCTAAAGATCTCTTTAAAATTAGATGCATATTACGTATAAATGTTTAGTGCTAAAAAAAAAGCTAAGTGTCCCTCTACAGCTTCTGTAATTAACATATATTAGCTAAAGTATAAATACTAGTTGGGCTTTAATACATAAAATAGGGAGAATTAGGTAGCTTGATCATGTACGGGAGGGAATCTTAAGGCTGAATTAAAAAAAGTTACCAACCCCCACCACGAGAGGGCAGTAGATTGGCAATACCGCTTGGCTAATTTATCATGAAATGTCCTGGAATCTAACCTCGAGGCATATTTGATCTGCTAATATCTTCAGAGTGATACGTAGTAAAAAAATAAACATCAGTCTTTTCTTTTTGCTAAAACATTTCTTCTCTCTTTTGTTTCCAGGAAACGTGAGCACCAAAAGCTTTCGTTAATGATTCCCCACTTTAAAGTGGCTGCCTAAACGCAAACTCTCCTTTTATGGCGCCGCGGAGTGGCCGACGTCCAGTCTCCTCTGTGCGGAGCCTCTTTTCCGAGCGGCTGGCACGGCACTGACTACACTTCCCAGAGTTCCTGGGGTCTGGAAGAACGCTTTGGAAGAGGAAGCTGTGGTTTCCTTGGGGGTATGTGGAGTCTGTGAAAAGAGAGCAGAAGAAAGATGTGAGCGGAGGTATGAGTTAAACTCTCAAAAAAATACTAGCAATAATATGGCCTGTTATTTAATTCATAAATGTCACGGTTTCAAACTAAATTAGCAAACTAAATATTTATTTTCAAACCAAATACATACCAAGCAAGCTAAAAATTTAGCTTGGAGCTAAAAGTTTAGCTACGTATCAGAACTTACCTCCAAGTCAAGTATTTAGTTAGGAGCAAGATAGTTGGCTTGCTAATTAGATAGAGCTGTGACATTTATTAAAATATGAATAACATGATGAAAATATGACTTTGAGAAATTAACTCCAATTTTATTTTTCCTCTGACAGGCTAAAGAATCCAAGTTATTTTTGACTGTGTAACTTTTCAAATAGAACCCATAATGAAGGTGTGTACGTCAAGCTATAAATGGTCTGGTCGGACCAGACCCAAAAAGAACTTTTCGACCATCAAACAAAATATAGCATGCAGCAGAACAGGCGTGGCTGTGGCAGCATCATCATTTGGTACGAGTGAATCTGAAGATGGAAGCAGGAGAAAGAGAAAGACAGAGGGCTACAGCGGGTCCATACCGAAGGTTCTGGTGTGCTAAGGCCGACGTTCTGTCTGGGCCCTGAGGGAGAGCGCGGCGTCCCCGTTGCCGACACGTGGTGTCTGCCCTGTTCCGGAGTGACCGGCGATGGAAGATGCTGCACGCTGACTTCTGATGCCTCCATTACGCTATGAGGCGCTGTCCCCACCATAAAGGCAGCGGGGGAGATCATGGTGGGCAGACTGAAACGCAGACCGCTGGGATTATCGGACGTTTGCTGCTGCTGTACGCCACCAGCCACCAGGGGGTAGTGAGAAAGCGCAGCAGAAGGAACCAGGACATACGGCAGAGCCATGGTGGGCACATTGCTGGGAGGGAGAGACAGGTTGGCTGCAGGCTGTCCAGCAGGGATAAGGAAGTTGAAGTTGTTTAATCCTGAATAAGAGACACAGAGAAGAAGGGAGCCTATGATTTCTTTATTCTTATAAGTTTATATTTTTAATGCCTGCTTTCTGAGTGTGGCATGTTTTACCTGCATTGTTGGGGACATAGAGGTAGTGTGATGGCTGTGTGTTCTCCCCAATGCTGTGGCCAGCACGACTCTCTGTGGCCCTCTGCTGGCCAGAGGGGCACGTTACAGCAGAAGTGTTGCCGGTCTCTGAGAACATTGGTGCTTCTCTTTGAGACTGAGCTCCGGTCTGCGCAGAAACACAAACAGAGGGTTTCTCCAGGATTCACCAATTCAAAATAAAGACTTTTAAAAACCTTTTTAAGACCATTAGGAATGAAATTTAAGACTCCTATAATGTCAGAAATGTACAAAAAAAAAAAGGACCTTAACCCCTGTAGTTCCAAGAGTTTTTGCACAGAATGAATGTAGCATTGTATGGGTTGGAAACAGAAGTGATCCAATGCCAAAAACGGACGTTGTCCAGCTAACTGGCTCTTTTGACTAGCCATCTTTGTTTTTTAGCCCAGCTAGTTTTTCTCCTACCTTTGTTTCCTGCTTCAGGAACCATAACCAAAGGTTCCTGCTAATACACCTTTGCTAGCTAGTAAAGGTACATTAGCAGCAAGTTTACCAGTAACTTCAACCTCCTCGAGTCACAAAACACTAAGAAGCGACTTCAACATTTGCCTGACAGAAAAGTCCCACAAGAAAAAAAAAAGACTACATATAATATAAGGGATTAAGTAGTCCTGCTACCACAAAACATAAGACCTGTGATTAGCATATTGTTTTTTTTAAATTATTTTTATGAATTTAAGATATTTTAATTAATTTTAGATGCATGACTTGAAGAGCAGAGAGCTCTACAGGATTTAACCAAAACGCCACAAACTGTCCCCTCACCTTTTCAGACGTCTCTGAACCAGATCTGCTCTTCTTTTTCAACACCGCCTCCTCCTCCTCACTTTCACCGGACTCTCTTTTCCTCTTCCCCTCGTCCTCAGACTCCGTCTTGGCTGACCTCTGGCCTTCAGGCGCCCATTCTTGCTGCTCCGGCGGCTTGTAGAGCATGACGACGGAGGGGTGTGAGAGGCTGGGCAGGTAGGCCAAGCAGTGCGGGGAGGGGACAAGGAGGTGCTCGGGGCAGGGCTGCGCGGCCACAACAGTGGGGTGAGTGGAGGCCGGGGGCAGGGAGCTGCTGGCGGTGTGTGTGAGCTGGGCGTACAGCGGCATGCCGAGGCAACTGCTGGACAGAAACAAGACAGTATGTTTAAAATGGCCGAGTCAAAGTCCAAATCAAAACCTGATTGGGAGTTAGTTTAATTTTCCTTCTGCTTTACTCTTTCCCGTTGGTTCGACTCATAAAATCTCAATAAAAAGCATTGAACTCTGGTTGTAGCGCTGCAAAAATGTCACAAAAAATTAAATATTACAAATTCTTTAACAAGGTGCACTTAAAAAGTTTAAGAATGTTTTAGTATGAACTCACTCTGTGCTGCTCCCACACTGCAGCTGACTCACGGAGCTGTTGGTCATGGTCTTTCTTGAGTAATCCAAAGATTGATTCTGGATACCTGCAGCGTGCAGAATATCAAGTTTAATTGCATGTTCTGAGCTAATAAATAAATAAATAAATAAATAAATAAATAAATAACAGTTAAAGCTAGCATCCTCGTGTGATTGGTACCTGCTAGGTGGTGGCGTGGGCTGCTGGGGGCGGAGCTGACCTGCCGCTTCACGCCGGCTCCAGCAGGTGTGATGGTGAAGGAGGAATGGCGGGCCATCTTTGCTTTCCTGAAGTCCTCGTTCGCTGTGGCCTCGCTCTGTGCAACATCCAAAGTGCTTCCTGTTAAAAAGAAAAAAAAAAGAAATGCAACGGTACTGGAATTTAGGTAAAGCTTTGGACATGCATGTCGGATGCAGATGCACCAATCAGAATGTTGTGGCCGGCTTCTGATTGTTTCTTTAAGCTTGGTTCTGATTTATCTTGAAGAGCTATGATGTTTGAGCAAAAGCTGTAAAGCAGTTTTACTATTCTAAAATAAAGGCTAAGTAATTATAGGGTTCATATTTCATGGTAGCTTAACTATATGTTAGTTATAATGGCATGGCTTTAGCATTACTAAAACTATGTGAATTCCTTCGAGTATGTAAATCCTTAACTCTGCATCGTGTTTCTTCATAAAAAGATCTACTTTGCTGTACTATGTTTCGCCTTCCTGTTAGACGTAAACTGATAAAATGGCCCGATTTCCTCAACTGTAGGAGATCAGCCGATACTTAAACCGATGTTATCTAACCAATCTTACCTACCTCAGCAAAAGT
The DNA here is from genome assembly GCF_000485575.1 of Poecilia formosa. Taxonomy (NCBI): domain Eukaryota; kingdom Metazoa; phylum Chordata; class Actinopteri; order Cyprinodontiformes; family Poeciliidae; genus Poecilia; species Poecilia formosa. Next base: position 273,122 of record NW_006800216.1, read on the forward strand.
CTTAAAATCAACCCGACAAACCCACCCACAAGGTCACATCTGCACATGGGCGGCCAACAACAGAAACCCTACTGTAGTCACCAACTTAGGGACTTTGCTATATTAGCTGTATTTATAGCTACATTTAGCAACCTTTCAGGCAAAAAAATGTTGTTATTGGCCAGATCTTTTTGAAGATCAGTGATCGGCCAGAAAACTGCAATCGGTGCGCTCCTACTTCCTGTTATCTGTTAGTTTTGCTCTCCTTCACAACCTGCATGAACCGTAGACATGCTTGAAAATGTCACGGGAAATAGTTTGTTTTGCTGCATGCCTTTATAACTAAAAGTAGCTGATTTTGAGTCCTCTTCACTTAGTAACAACGTCCACACTTGAGTATTATTGTTAGTGCAACCAGGTTTGATAACCACTCAAGCTTAAAATCAGCTGATTCCATTCAGCAGATCTTTTCTTCCACTTTTCCTTCAGTAAAATCCAGATGATCAGATGTTTTCTGGCTGTATTTGACCTTTGTGTCTAAGTTTCTCTTTAACTCTTACCCATATTTCCAGAGCTGCTGAATTTCACGGGCCCCAGCCACTTGAAGGCCGGCTTCCTGGCTCTTTCCTCTCTGACATGAACCTTCCTGATGAGCTCCAGGCTGGTCAACACATTGGCGATGTCATACAGACGCCGCACCTTGGCTAAACGGGTAAAATAAATATGAAACATTTCTGCACTGTATTCCGATTTTGGACCTAAACAGTGCAACGCGTTGTGGTCCTTTCGTACTTTTGTACTTGCTGTGGCTCGAGGAGTCCTGGCTCTCCTCGATGAGGACCTTGGCCGCCGCGTCCAGGGTAACGGTTTGAGTTTTGGAGACCAGGAAGAGCATGACAAACTTCTGGCTCATGATGCGCAGAGATTTGTCCTTTCTGTTGCCCGCAGCTGCAGAACAAAGCAGATTTAAGTTCACACACAGGCTATTTGAGAAGAGGAAATTCAAATTAATCAACAAATGCCAAAAACATTGGTATTTCTCTCATTGTCTTTTTGTTTTCATACCATTTCCTGAGTCTCCATCTCCTCCATCTTCCTCCCGGCTCAGTCCGGACCTTCTGGCCTCGGCGGGCAGGTCCATCTGCAGGTGGTAGCCCTGCTCCCGGCCCTTCCGCTGCAGCACCTCCAGCGTGCTCCACAGCCGCTGTCGGCCGTACCAGGTGTAGCTGTTCTTGGCCATCCGGCCCACAATGGTCAGCGACTCCAGGACGTTGACGATGTCGTAGATCCGTCGGCGCTCCACTCCTGACAGGCGCAGAGGAATTTATGAAATCAAACCCCGAGTTGTAAAAAGGTAAAGCTGCTCTCCTGATCGCTTTAATGCACTTACCCAGATTGGTTGCGACCTCATCCAGTGAGATCCATATGGGGCTGTGGGCTGGTGGGTCATCGGGGTAAAGAGCCAGGAACTTCTGGCAAAGCAGACCCAGGCTCTTCTCCTTCCTGCTCGGCTTCTTCTCTGCATCATCCTCCTCAAAAGCCCCTTCAAACTATAAAAAAACATCAACATATAAGAAGACTCCATAATTGTTTTCCATCCCTTAATATGTCATGTATATTAAGTTTAGTTAATATACATGTTATACAAGTTTAGTTAACTGCCAATCTTTCCAGGGTCCAAATACCTGAGTTGGATCTTCTACCTCTGCATCCTCCACCGCTGGTTCTGAACCTACCACCTGGTCCTTGTCGTTCTCCATAGGTCTGAACAGAACCTTCTTCATCTCCCTGTCTCTGATGTCCGGGCTGGCAGCGCTGATGAGCACCTTCAGGTTGGCCGTGGGCGACCACGGCTCAGCCAGGCTCCCACACTTGATGGGAGTGATGTGGGCCAGGTCGGCGGTCGACGCCTTCCGGCTCACCAGGAAAACGGGAACGCTGGACTCTGACGGTTTCAGCGGGGTGGACCTCCTCCTCTCTAAACACACGTTTTCCTGCAACAGAGAATGGTTGGTGAGAATCGGGAATGTTGGTACTTGTTGCGTGTTTGCGTAAACTCAAAGTTAGATCGAAACAGTTCTGTCTGATTTTACTAGATGCAGTTGACTAAGCGCAGTAAAAAGCACATCCAAGCCCACCTTTTCCCCTTGGCTCCCATCTTCTTTAGGAACAGAGAAACTTTTTCCCACACTTGTGAGGTCTTTCAGTGCCAGGCATTCCACCTCCATTTGGAATACCTGCCAAAAAAAGTAACAGTGCTCAGACAATTCACAAAACAAAATTTAGTTGTAGTTTCTTAGCTATGCAACAGCCTTTTTTTGTTGTTTCAAATTCAAAAATACCTTGTTAATCACAGAGAGAAATTACACTTCTTCATAGAGATTCAGATTAACATGGCTGTGGCCAAGAGAAATAAATAAATGCTGCAATAAATACTAGTTATATAGTGCATCCCTGGTTATTACCTACAACTTTAATATTTCAAATGCATAGCATATGCATTTGGATAGTGATCTTGGAGTTCAGCGACTTCTGGGTCTCCCCCTCAACTCACATGTGATTTAATGCACAGATCTCAGCTCTCCTGTCTGAGAATAAATAAAAGGACTGCTTTATCATATTTCTGAGTGAGGAATTTAGAACATTAAATCTCCAAATTGAAAGAAAAGGCGTCAAAAATCCACCGTACTGACTTGATCATCCCTCTTGTGATGTCATGACCCAACTGAACTTAAACCAGAATTACCACTTCTGTATGCTTTTGAAAACTTTTTGTCTTAGCAAATCCTCCAAATATGATCCATACTTCGCTACCCATCTGTTTTATTGCCAGTGTACATGGGTTAGTAATAAAGAAACACACCGCGGAAGAGTAGCTTTAATGTCAGGCCAGACGTTCAGAAGAATTTGGCGCAAACATCTGGTAACTAGCGGGCTAACAGCAAGCTAATTCGCTCCCTTATTAACATGTTTTAACCTTAACCTGCTGAGATCTAACCCATGCCATATGATAGAGACTTAATGTGTTGTTACACTGCAACAAATCAAAGTTTAATCCGATCTGAAACATAACTTTTACCGCTAACTCTATTAACCAGAAAAGGGCCAGTTCGGCTAAATTAATTCTAATTACTTACACTACATGAGCTACCAATGAACTAGAAGTACATTATTTGTGACTTACACATAGTAAAAGAGATCAAAAATAACTTTAACTATAAACTTAGCTGAAGGTATTGGGTCAGTGGAGCAGCATACCATGACACAGATAACAGGAAACAACTGGAAGAAATGCACAATTATTCACCTTTTTGTGACCGTTGAAATTAATGATGTATTCCGATGTGGGTCACAGTCTTGTCACTGCGTTAGTTGCTTCAGCCAAACATAGCCGCTTCTTTCCCTCTTTAAAATTAGCGGGCAACTCCGAACCGCTTATGTGTGTCCTGCGTGTCATCCACAGAGCGGACACTGTGCAGTACTGCCCCGCTTCAACAGCAACACCCGCTCAAGCTTGTTTTCTGGCGCTCTGAAGCAGCTGGATTGCTCCAGCCAATCGGAAACCGCGTTGGTTGGTGTCGTCACCTGGCTCCAGCCAATCAACAGCACTGCGCTCTGAGCTTCCTAGGGAATGAGAGGCTGAACGACCACGCCTTTGATATTGGTGGCGGGGCAGCCGGCGCGCTCATTTCAAGATAGGTTTTGGAGAAAAAAGACGTCTCACTCTGTACGTGTTTTCGCACCCTGCTTCCTTCGACGACAACTTAGGATGTCGTCGAAGATCCCATATATACAAAAAACGCATCGACCTATGGCTGGTCGACAGATGCGTTTTTTGTGTGGAAACGGGATCTTCAGCAATATCGAACACACATCCAATCTCAAAGAAAAAGCCCGTAAAGTTGCTTCAGAGTATTTATGATCTTGTTTATGATGTGCTATGAAACGCATCAAATATTGTGAACAAAAAAACTGTTATAACGTTATCCGTAAATTACTGTTAAATACTGTCAGTAATGTTTAATTTTTTTCGTTGAGATGACAACAAAAACACGACCAACACTCCAAATCATGTCGTACTATTAAATACTTTCTTTGTGGTTATTACCCTTATTAATCAGGGGATATTTGTCCGACAAAAAATAACTTTTGAACACATATAATTTGGACGCCAGGGCTTTGAAAAGAGTAACTCATCGGCCTTACCAACGATCTTTGCTTTTCTACATATAGTTTTGGGTTGCACCACTGCTTCTTTCCAAATCCCACAGAGACGCATATTGTACAAAAGCCGCTAATAACGCCTTTAACTAATCAACTAGGCGTTTGTCTCTGCTTTGGGATGTAATTAATGTCTGAAACTGAAAGACAGATGGAAGTGAGAGCTGCCAGGTGGGGGTTTACACGAATGGACTTGCCGATACTTGGACCATAGCGCGAAAAGTTGCAGCGGGAGAGAAACCACAAGTCCCGCTCTACATGCAAATAAATGTGGGAGAGAACGTGAACCCCTATAGTTTGCATAATATCCATTTCACTTCATATTCGAGCACTTGGACTATGATAATGGACGGAAAAACTTTGAAAGTATTGTTTCCTAAAATATCTTACACAACTTCACTTCTTTCTTGAACCACTGCATTGCAGTATACATTCTCTGTTCCCTCTGTTTTCACACTACATAACCAAATGACCTGTCCCTGCTAGAGATAGATGAATGAATGTTGAGCGATTAGAGTACAGGGTGTCAATTCAAATGCATTTACTTCAAGTTGACTTGGAAAAAGAAATGTACTGTTCATATTTCTTGGTTTAAAGCGTCACAGAAAGACAGCCAGTGTTTCTGCCAAGTGCTTTTTGTTCTTCCTCTGACTCATTACTGATGAGCATCAGGTGAAGGTGATGGGAACAGGTTCAGACATGCTTGGAAATGTTGGTGTAGGTGAAAAACTAAATCCCAGATTACACTCACACCTAGAGGACTTAGACTTTGACATTTTTACATTATTTCCTTACCAATAACTTTTTTTTTTTACTTAAATGTACATTTTTACAAATCTGGCAAGTCAAAAAGTATGTAATGCCCTTTAAAATAGTGAATGGATCAGGGTGATGCCAATTTACCCTAATCTTCAACTTCCTGCACAGATTCTCTATTACATTCAAGTTGGGACTCTGGGTGACACTTAAATGCTATAAAATATAAACAATGCCACACTCACTGATTTCTTCTATTTTCAATTTCTTTTTTCTCTTGCATGGCATATATCACCAAAAAAAGATAATATCACATAAATATATAGCCTATGCATGATGATTTTATTAAGGGAGTAAAATAAAACTATTATGTCATAAACCTTATTCGTTCATAAATTCAAATTTCATGGTAATTAAATTTATTTTTCTTTGTAACAAAAAAAATTCTGAAGTGATGTAAAAGGATAATAATAAACATTACTTTGCTCTTTTGCTAGTAGAAAAAAAAAATCTTTGTCTTATGTAAAAGTAACATGTATTTGACCATTGTATGAATATTTAGCATAGCAAGAGACTCGTTAAAATTTTTTTAAAAAAGCATAAGCATGATTTCTTCTGATGGACATCCAGTGTTTTCAGAAAAGGAACAAACGTTCCCCCTCCTTACATCTCCTGAGGTACTTCCAAAACCAGTCGACACAAAAACACGATAAAGATTGCTTTAAAAGTACAAAGTAAATGAGACACAATGAGTTGTTGATTCTTTTACAATTAAACCTCTTATACAGAAGATTAAAAAGTAAGAATATTTGGGACCTACTTTTCAGACTGTGTGTAGGGAGCAAACTTAGCAAGAGGGAAATGGCAAAGAAAAGTTAGAGGTATCTTTAGTTCAAGAGCTGAAAGCAATTTTACTCAAAACTAAAGAAACTCAGAGGAAAATCAGCAAATCTAAAATTATGAAACCAGTGGCACTTTCAAAAAAACTTATGTTGAAACTGTGGTCACAAGTTTCTTTATTTTGCCATTATCTCTTATCATGGTATTTCCTTTCGGGTGACATAGCTCTTTTTTGCAGTTTTCTCTTAACTTGACGACTGCAGCACATTTTACGGTCAGTGCAAGACGGCCGGCGCTGAGCATCAACCAATGGAAGGGACTTATGGGAATTTAGATCTTGAAGAATCCATTTACCAAACTCCTTCATGTAAGGACAGAGGTAAGAATGAAATAACAGAGAAATGCATTGTGTATTTTATAATTATTATTTTTTTTAAGTTAATATTAATAATATTAATTTTGCTTGCTAAGGTTCAAGCAGCTCCAAGAAGAGACTTTACCTAGAAGTAATTATATTTTTGGGAATTCTGAATGTTTTACTGCTGGCTGGACTCATCGCCCTCGGTGTACACTGTGAGTCTTCTGCTAGTTCTCTTAAATATGGGATGCTGCAGTGATACTAATGTCATCGGCCCCTTCTGAAATCAAATTAACTAAATATCAGGGTTTTAAAGGACGAAGTTTAGTGAAAGTAAGTATAACATGTGTTTGGTTTTCAGTGCTGGTTTTTCCACTTTGGTTCAGATCGCAGCAGCATCATTGCCGTTCCTTTTTTTAAGCTGCGTACACAACAGTTTGCAGGCACAGGCTTGATCATGACCACAATTATTAAACTGTTTTATAAGTTTCAAGTGAAAATAAGATGATTCTTCTTTTCACAAACATGTTTATTGGTATATTTCAGCTCGTTATCTGGCACCACGTCTTTCCAACAACCCGACCAAGGATACCAATGACAACCTGTCTGCCACACTCAAAGCTGACCTCACCAAAATGGTTAAAAAGCTACCAGTGTCTGGAGGTTTGTCAAAATGACAAAAAAAAATCGTATTGAAATCAGTAAAATTAATATTTTAGATTGTTGGACAGCTTAGGTTTTTGTTTGTGTGGGTCCCCAATGCAACGGAATACAAAATACACAGTTGTATCTCTTTTTGCCACTTATATCAAAGCTATAGTAGTGGAACTGCCACGGTCAAACAATCTGACTTCTATTTCAAATGTTGTGATACTAACTTGACTGCAGCTACATTGCTTGGCAATGAGAATTTTAATAATAATAATAATAATAATAATTTTTAAAATATTTAATTGTGACAACCCCAAAACAGTCAGGCAAGTGAAGGAAAAAACAGAGAGGCCCGATTCCAAGGCATTAAATGTTCAAGTCAGATTTGTGTTAAGTCATGTTTGACATATTAAGTATTTTTCTACCAACTGAAGGTAACAGTAACAGTAACTTGATTGTGCAATAAAATGGCACAATGTCCCTGAAAAATACATAATAGCGCTCCTCTAGTTAGACAACAAAATGTAATCTTTCATCTGGGCACATTTATTCAGTGGTGAAAAAAAGTTTAAGGTTGAGAAATTAGTTTTAACAAAGTCAGCATGACTTTCTATTAGTCTGGGGTAAACATGACATGACATGTTTGTTATTTCTAACCACTTGCCACCAAGAGGAGCCACAGTTATCTTGCCATCACAGACAGGAAGCAGGACTAGAAGACTGGTTTAGGAGTCATCAGTGTCAACTGTTAGAAAACTGTAACAAAGTGATTAGTGAAAGCTGGAAATGTGTTTATTTTATCCTTTAAATCACTTTGAAGGAAATCTGACCTTCTCTTTATGGTGCTATGTAGAAATCGTTTTTATCTCCTGTGGCAACCATTCAACTGTGGACCTAGCACCACTTTGTTAATCTGTAGATTATTATTAGATTGTTGTTATCTAGAATTATCTTGTTATAAAATCAGAATAAACTGACCGTAGAGCTTATGTGTGCTCGCTTCTAAAAAAGATACACAAAAAAAAACCATCAGAGACTGTGATAACTATTTAGTTTTTAAGAAAAACCCTATGCATTGGTCGACCACTTGCCTGTTTTGTCCAATAAACTTCAGCTTGGTTTAGAACTGCCTGGCTGTTTCCAGCCTCAGGGGCCATGGAGAGAAGCCTAAGGCCTGACTTGGGCCTCTCAAACATCCTGCCTTGTTCAAATAGTGAGAGAGGCTTTTTGCTTTGCTATCAGGAGGTTATGACGGTGTGGTGTGAAGGATTGGCAGAAAATGACATTAAAGGCAAATTTATCCACAAAAGTGTGTTTTAAACATTTATTTCATGATTTGGTTCTTCACGACAGGTTGGACCTGCAGCGTTGCTCCGCAGCAGTTTCCTGCAGCCCAGATCGATGCTGGCCAGGGGATGGTTGTGTTGACAGACAAAAACTCCAGCGCCTTCTTCTTGAGTAGATCAAGTTGGTCCAAACTGGGCTCGGTGTCTCTTAAGCATGTCTCAGTGGGACCTGCAGGGATCTGGGGAGTCGACCAGCAGAACGAAGTCTATAAATTTGTAGCCAGTGATTTTGTTCCTACCCATGGTGAGTATTATGTTTCAGAGCCAGATTTTACAGGTTAGGCCGCCTCATTCTCATTTTCATTTTTTTAGTGATGCTGTTCTTTGTGTCTTCAGGTCTGGAGTTAAAGCATGTAGATGCAGGAGGACAAGGTCAGGTAATAGGAGTTGCTAAGAGTGACAGAATCCACTGCCTGACTGCCAACAAAGCCTCATCCATAAAGGAGATCATGCACTGGAGCACCAGTAGTGTGACTGATCTGCTGATTTATATCAGTTGTGCTCCAACTGGATGCTGGGGAGTGAACGCACAACAATCAATCTTCTTCACGGTAAACTTGTGTCTTCAAGCTCTTGCTGCAACTCTTGTTATAATATTCACCAATGTTCTTGTTGCCATCTTTGTTTACTTTGACAGCAAATCTCAAACTCCTGCGTCAAACCTGGAATCTGGAACAAGGTGGATGGAGAGGCAGTAAATGTTGAAGTTGGGAGTGACGGAAATGTCTTTGTTGTAAATCGACTTGGACTGCTCTACGAAAGGTAAACCCTCCAATACATTTGTGTTCCAAATATGGAAAGTACAGAGATGGTTTACTTTAAAACAGCCACTAAAAAGCACCTTCCCCTTTCCAGAACTGGCATCTCTGACCATGTTCCACAGGGCACAGATTGGAAGAAAATTGAAATGTCTGTGAAGATCAAACATGCCAGCTACGACCTGGGGTATCTGTGGCTTGTGACTGAGGAAGGTTTCATTGTGAAATGCACCAAGTAACCAGGTGGAAGTCCTCACTTTAAACTTTTCTCTTTTCATGACTTCTGTGGTTCAATCCTGTGTGTGCTTTATCATCAGAATACACAACATTTATGCTGATGTTTAGGCCCAGGCTTAAACAGGAGCCTGGGCCTCCTGTTTAACCATAGTAGGAGGTTTGTAATGCTGTATTATAACGCCTCAATATGTAATAATGTGATAAATTCTGGCCTCAATATGTAATGAAACGTATTTACAACCACATTATGTAAAATGCAAAATGTAGTAAAATCTTTGAACACATTGTAATAGTTTCTGTTGCATCATGCATGATTACAAAATGTCGAGGTCGCTTTTTTTATAATAACGTAATAATGTGGTAAGTTATGCAATGAAGTTCCACAAACCTTGTTTTCATCCTGATCAATATTCTTCTAATAATAGTCAAATTGCATTGCCTTTGTATTTGTATTTTTGAAACTTTGAAAGATTTAAAGTGTCGTAAAACAGCATGGATGTTTGATTCTTGGGACTAATCTTCGTGTTATTTTCCCAACCTGGAAAATATAAAAGCTATGCTCTTTAACACCAAACACAGACCCTACTTTTTTTCACAGACTCCTTTTTCTCTGTGCTTTTCTTCTCACTTTGCAAAGTTTTAATAAATTTGTTACATCTTCTTGTCCAGATTCTTGTTAGAGTATTTTTTTTTCCCATGACAGCTCTGAAAACTTGTCTATTAGTGCGTTAGTGTTTCAGTGTGATGGTGTGATGGTTGCAGACTTTGACGATCTGAGATGTAAGTCGGCCGGTAGGGTTCTTTTTATTTGAAAGGTCCTCATGTATAGTTAAGGATCACCAGCAGAAGCTGGTGACCAACGCACCAATCCTCCACCACCCAGAAGAATCAGCCAAACCCTCAAAACCCGAACGCCTAGACCTGATACCAAAGCCACTGACCAAAGAAGCCGTTGAGCCCCAACAAAGAAGAACCAGCTGGAATTAGCTGCAACTAGACAGAACAAATCGTGCCCCACACCAACTCCAAGGCACTCAACAGTGACAAATTTGCAGCTGGGGATTTCTTCAACTTTTGGTGAGAAATAGAGACAAGTTTTACTAGCCCGGTTCAGTTTTTTTCAATTGTTTCATGATGCTCTTCTTTGTCTCTTCAGGACAGGATTTAAATCTGGTTGATGCTGGAGGAGAAGATCAAGTAGTGGGAGTTACAAACACCTACAAGATCTACTGCCTGAATGCCAGCAATGCCTCATCCATCAAGGAGGATGTTGTCTTGATCTGGAACATCCTGCAGGGGGAGCTGATGTATTTCAGCTGAGGTCTAACTGCATGCTGAAGAGTGAACACACATCAACAGACCTATTTCACAGTAAAACCATGTCTTTCAGCTTTTGTCGTAGCACCTGATATAAGTGTCGATAGTCAGCTTGTCAGCGTCTTTGTTTTCTTCAACAGAAAGCCTCACCAAACTCCTGCAGCACGACTGGGTGGAACAATCCAGTCGTCCAGATGATGATGTCATGGAAACATCTTGGTTCCACTGGGCACAGGTTGGAGTCAAATTGAATTTTGTGTGTCCATTAAGCACACAAGCTACGACTTGGCCATCAGAGGCTTTTGACCGAGGCTGGTATCATTCTGGAGTACACCAAGTGACCAGCCGGAAGTCTTCATTTGAACTCTTCATTTTGGTGTTCAGTTTTTAAAACTGTACAAGTGAAATTTCAAAACAGGAGTTTAACGATGGACTCTTTCATTCATCAACTGAATGTGTTTTGTCAGTTATTTGTGAATGACAGTAGTTCTGTCAGGCTAGTTTGTTTTTTTTTAGCTGAATGAAACACAGTACTATCAGAATTTATACATATAGTTCCAAACTAGATGCTTCTTGAATACATTTTTATGGTGACATAAAGATTGTTTAATTTGCTATACAAAAGCCAGATGTTCTACTCAAGAGCGAAACTAACTTGACATAGATATGCTTAGTAATTTGCTTCATCTTCCACCCAAACGCCATAGGCCATAATGTTCTCATCACTCACTTTCCCCAAAATGCTTGTTAAGCCATTCAAGTCTCATAGATCATACCTATTAGTTTGCACCATAAAAGTGATATGAGCAAACCTGTATTTAACTAAAGGCCTACAGCAAAGTTATTGTTGGCTGTACATTTGGAGTTGCTCATCAACACAAAGCAGGAAACTGCAAATTTGCCACAATCTTCTTGCTAGTACTGACTTATTAGTCTATTTGCTATGGTATTTGCTCCTTGTAAGATTTAACTAAACTAACTCGGTAAAATGATTGAAAAAGTTGTTTCAACAGTCAGTTTCTTAACAATGACCAGCTGCTTTGATGTCTTTCAGCCTGGATTCGGTTCTCATCACAATACTGAGACTTCAAAGTGTTCAGTGGCATCTTTATTAATACAGACTGTGGAAGAACCACAGTGCCACTTTTGACACTGTTGACTACGACATTAAAGTGACTGAAGAGTTGGGTTAGACTCTGAGGTACAACAATTGAGGAAAAACAATATTACCTAAAAAACAGGGATGTCTTTGAGGGGTACCTCAAATTTCAAATCATGTAACCCCTTCTATTTATAGAGCATATAAATAGACACAGCATATATAGATGCTCTTGCTACCTCAGATTATAAGAAGTAATAAGATTGGTTTCCATAACTATGCAGACGATATACTAGAATGTCACTAAATGACTTTGAACCCAAGCACTGAAAAAATCAGAACAAATCAATGCATAGAGGTGCCACAATTTTCTTCAGCTGAACAGGAACAAAACTGAAGTTATCTTTTGATCTAAAGAGGAATGATCTAGAATCAGCACGCAACTCCAGTTATTATAGCTAGAAACTAGTGATGAGGTCCGAAATTTGGGTGTAGTGATAGACTCAGACCTGAACATTCAGAGACACATAAAGACTCTTGCAAAGTTGGCCTCCTGTCATTTAAAGGACTCCAGGGTTGAAAGACTGAAGTCCAATGGTGAACTTTGGGAATATAGTAACCTAGCTTTATTGTAAGTTCATCATCATGTTGACTTGATCAGAGGAACATTTCTACCACCTTCTGTTCATTATTATTATATCTGAAAACATGTCTGTTGTCAAGTAAAAAAACCAAACACATTTTACTCAAGCTTGTTGTTGGGTGTCCTTTGGTGAGGCAGCTTGTTTTTCCAAGTTGCCTCCTCAAAAGATGTAAAAAATACCCACTAGCAAAGATAAAATATTAATTACATGTATACATAAAAAAAAAGACAAACAAAAATCAAATGAGGGGTTTGTGAGAAGCATAGACTGATTTAGACTGTTCTGTTCCCTGATCACCTGAAAGGTCAGTTCTATCAGCATGACTCATCAGTCTTGCTCAGTGGGATGATGTTCTCTTCAAAGGTCATCAAGCTCAAACTTTATCTAACAAGTGTGGGGAACAATCTACTCAAGCATCTGTGGGTCATGCTGGACAAACAAGTCAGATACATAAAGAGGCATGTTCCACCTGTTTTGCTGGTAGTATTGTATTAATTAGAGGTGAAAGTCTTGAATGCACTGATGGACACAGGCTCTTACTGTAATTCAAGATACTGAATGCTAGTTTAAGAAGTATTGAGAGAACCTCTGATGGGGTAATTGGTTTAAAACACAGGTTTCCTGCAACTTTTAGATGTGCCTCTGCTGTAATCTATCAATTTGAATCAGGTGTGTTGAACACTTGAGCATTGCAGGACACTGAACCTCGAGGACTGGAGTTTGACACCCCTAGTTCAGAGGGTGTGATGTATTAAAAGAGCCACAAGATGTCCCACTTGAACAGAAGCAGGTCAGTCCCAATCATGGGAAAAGGCAAAGCTGAACCCAGTTAACCTTTATTGGAACTGTGGATTTTTGAGGGTATCCACACAGAATGAAAGTGACGCTTGCAATCCACTCCAAAGAAATTGCTTATAAAAACTACAGTTTTGTATTTTTGCCTTTCAGAACAAATATTTCAAAGATTTTTCACCCTCGGACTTATACCACACAAAGATCTGAATGTCTTAAACTTTGCTGACATGAACCAAACACAGAGGATCAAATTAAACTGTCTCTAATTTCCTTTTAACTTTAACACCAGTTTCTGGTGTTGAAGGTTAAATATGGATGATCTGTTCAGATGCTGTTGTTCCATGAGATTGTTTCTGCAAATCTGTTTATTTCGTAGCACTGTAACAGAATATACTGTGAGCAAAGGAAATAAGAACTATGACTGCTGGATGTTATAACAAGGCTGTTTTGTCACAAAGACCCTAGTACCCACTTTTCTTATTGCAACGTAAAGGAATATTTTTGCTCATGATTCTAAAGTGATGGACCAGCGTAGCACTCTGTGACAGGCTCAATGATGGCAGTTGTAACAGCCTTGAGACCAATAACAGCCAGAGGTTCACTTCTGTCAATGTCAGATTAGAATACATCAAAAATGCCAAAAAAATGTACTGTCAAAACAGCTCTTGAGTTCTAACAACTGTCCAAGATTATGTTTATCCTTTTACTCTAAATTTTTTACAATAGTATGCCATCATTTATGTTGGTGCTGGCTTTTTTAGATTGATTTTGATCCCACCAAAGCACGGACATTACAAAAATATGACCTTGTTTCAATGCTGCATAATTTACAGTACTTTGCAAAAAAAATAAAAAATAAAATAAATTAAATCACTTGAGCTTTTAGAAATGTTTACATTATAGTCCCAAACTTTGTGTTCTTGGTGTCCTGCGTGTTTTAAATGTCTGCTGGGTTTAAGGAATAATTAAAGTGCATCTTGGATGTTAAACAAAATCTTGGAGAGTAATAGAACAAGAAATTGACTATTTTAAAAACCACCACCAACAACAATAACAAAAAAGGTTTGGCCATTTTTAGCCTGTAGAGTGTTTTTTGCAACAAGTTAATCTTTAAATCTAAAAGCATATGATGTGAGGGACCACAGACCGGTAGGACTTAGAATACCATATTAATACAATTAATTTGGTAATTGATGTGCTGTCTTATTGTTCAGGTAGGCCCGTTGAATATATAACAAGACTACACCTTTAACAAAATGCTTACATTTTACATTTTTAAAAAAATACGAGACTGTTTAACCGCATTTATATGTATCTGATGCAGCATATTGGTAAACTCCCTGTAATATAACTCCAGTCATAATATACACTCCAGTCCGATAGGTGGCGGTTAATGCACCTTAGGTTGGTTTGCCAACTGTCAATAAAACTCAGAGAAAGAGCCACATTTCACCATTTGGTAGCGGTATGGTGACGCTGACCAAAAATACACGTTTACGTGTATTACACGGTTACCAACTACTAATGAACTCAATAAGTGACATGCCAGGAAGAAAAAGACGACTTCACATCCAGGTATTTTACATAGAAATAATAAATACATTTTAATGTGTCTATCAATTAATGTACGACATTGAGACTGAGTTGAAACCGTGCTACTATGCAGTCTACTTCTCTATTCCACTGGCAGAAAGTGTGGGAAACGTAGGAACAGGTACTGAACTATGTTAAATGTTCCTGGACAGGGCGCGCGACTTTCGAAAGTTCACCATGGCGCTAACACATGAGTTAGGGGAGCTAATCAATATTGAATTGTGGGGGGTGGGGGAGGGGAATTACAAACATTGACAAATCGATACTTTTACCCATCCCTATCAATTGTTCAGTGTATTAGACTGTAAAAGTTTTACATATTGAAATAGAGCGCTTCTCGTTATTAAAGAAAGAACCATGGAGGGATTTCTTCACCAAGGTACGATCTCCAAGTCAGCAGGAACTGTGTAGGCCTTATTGTAACACATTTCTGTTTCAAAATAATTTTTCCCGAGTTAATATCCTATTTTGTAGAAAGAACGTTTGGGCATTATTTTTTTATAACCATTATTAAAGCTAAAATAGCTTGAAATAGATAATTGTGTTGGAAGGAGACTGCTGTCTCTGTGATACGTAATACCCCAGTTTTAACCTTGTAATTTTTTTCTCATCCTCCAGGGACATTCCCTTGCCACTATAAATGGGCACATCGTTGTGGGACAGTATGTCAGGATTTTGTCGCACATCAGCGCCCCCACGTGTCCGCCCAGGCAGCTGCAGCGCCCCGCAGAGCGCTGTGACGGGCTCGGCGCTCCGAGCTGCGCATCCCGCTACCTCTCCCCGCGCCTCAGCAGGACCAGAGCCTCCTCTCCCGCAGACAACTGAGCGGAGCGCCCGCCGTCTCCTCCTCTCTGGGAACATCATTTTTTTTGGAGATACAAAGCAGCTCGCTCCTACACTGCTGCTGCTGCTCCTACAACTGGCAGTTGGAATAAAGACCTGCGATAGAGGGAACCCCGCTCCTCTGTTCTTCTTTTTCTGTGACGACGGTAGAAACCAGGTAAGACAATTTGCCATCTGTTTGCAGCAAGTAAGGAGTTTCTAGTTGTCAGGGGGTTTTTGGGTAAAAAAAAAAAGAAAAAAGCAAAGCCAACGCTCTGCATGGGTTGTAGCAGGCAGACTGCACCTGCTCTAAATGAAAATAAGCCAGTTAATTTCACTCTTCCAGGATTCTGACATATAAACCAGGTGGTTTGGCAGCTGAAAAACAAGGAATATTAGTAAAAACCATGCTTTAATGTGTTTATAATCATAAGGAAAACACCTTGGAATTGTCTTATAACAAAAATGGAGGATTCCCCACTTTATGCTCCTTTGACATTTTAGCACTTCTCATTTTACAACTTTGATCTCAGTAAGATGTGCATTTAAAGCACCTTTCAACATTTTGTGCCACTTTTGTTACACAGCTTGTCAAAGGCACAGACTTTGCTGTATATTGCTGCCATTTTATGTAATAGATTGGCAGAAAGTAGTGCATAGTTAGGAAGTGGAAGGAAAACTTTTTTTTAGGTAGGCTGCACTAGACTTTGTTTTTATGGGTAATTAGTAAAAGGAGCTGAAAAAAATCCTTAAGACCTTTTTTACTCAAATACCCCGAAATAAATTCAACCCCAAGCAGCTTCTCTCAGATGTTACCTGATTACTAAGTCCACTAGTGTCTAGTTTAGCCTAATTAGTGGGATGAATGATGAAACTAAATACAGGTCAATTCTGGAAGAAAAGAAGCTGCTAGAGGCTACACAAGACTGAGGTAGAATTTCACCATCAAACAGGAAGATGGACTCTGAACATTCAGCTGGAGCTAAAAGAAAATGGTTTAGATTCACACTCCCCATTGCTTCTTTAATAAGTTTGTCATGATCTTGCAGCTCCAGATCTGTGTAATGTATAAAAATTACCTTTGCAAAGCCGTCATGTAGAATCTGCTTTTGATTCCTAATGCCCTGGACTCATTCTAATCTATTTAGCATAGCTCTCAGCCTGCAATCACGAATGTCTGGAAGATTTTTTAATAATGGATGACAAAAGAGATTCGCTGGTTTGCGGCATCGATTTGTCCAGATGAGAACCTAAATTTACCTGAGGACATTTTGTTTTACTAAAAGATGACATATATATTTTTTGCAATTTTAAAATGGGTTTGATGCCGTTAGGGTTTTTTTTTTTTGTAATAATCTCCCAATCCACTCATATAATGCGTTTATTCAAACAAAAGATTTATTGGAAGCTTCTTATTACCCCAAATCAAATTACATGCCCACGTTAGGTTCCCTCATAATTTCCCTGATTGTGTAACCAGTGAGATGCTGCTCAGGCATCTGGTAGGTCCGTCCCAAGGGAGCGGAGCGCTGCCAGAGCTGACTGGAGCCCACTGACGGTGTTGAACCTGTCAAAGAATCCAACCAGAAGCTGCAGAGTTGAAAGGACTCGAGGCCACCGTCCTCAGGGGAACTCGTTGCCCTTACCAAAGAGATCTGCCTAAACCAGCTATGATGGAGGTGGATTCAGTTTGACATGGTTAAACAAAGTTTCCCATCGTCAGTGAACCCTGGTTAGAACGGTTTTATCCTTCTTTTTTATGACTGCAAAGGTTCCTTGTAGTCTGTCCATCTGTACATCCCTTATCTTCCTCTGAATCCGGGGTCAGGTCGTGAAGCTAGCAGCTTTCAGACTTCTCTCTCCTCAGCCACATGAGCCACCTCCATCGGGGGAATCCTAAGCCGACCCAGAAAGATAGTCTGTCCGGCGTGTCCTCTAGGTTTCCTCCTGGAGGGACGCGTCCGAAGGCACCTCACCAGGGAGCTGTCCAGCACGCATCCTAACCAGATGTCTGCTCTTGTTCTTTCTAGTTCAGACCGGGCGGAAAATATATGTAACATCACAAAATTTGTTGTCTTAATTAGTGTAAACACAAAAGGTTGAAGGGAATTCAACCTTTCATTTAGGTACTAAAAAAAAAGTCACCTTCCTACATAGCAAAACTCTTAAGATCCCATTCCCTTGACGTGTTAGATTGATGAATGTTGAAAAAGTTGAAAAAAGTAGCTGCCTTTCAAGATTGACTTTTCTATTGAGTGGGGTACTGTCCTTGCAACGCCATCACCCCGTCATACCCCATTTGAATGTGAACTTCAAGCTATGTCAGATCACAACAGAAATAATTTAAGGTAAGATTTTCGGTAAGAACAGGTTCGTGTATTTTTATTACACTAAGTAACCCAGTGATAAACATAACAGTCTGCATTCACTCTTCTGATTAGTGTTTTGGCTCATGACCACTTGCTCCTACATTTCCTCTTAACAATACAGAAATGTGCAAAATAATATAGTGATTTTAATTCAAATGAGTTTTGTTTTCTTTTTTAAGTCATACTGAAAACGTTTTGGCATAGTTTATGTTGACGTTGAAGTATTAAGGCGGGTTCTGTTCTGGAGACGCCTCTGGAGATTAGAAGTTCATCTTGAAATGAATAGAATAGAATAGAATTCAACTTTATTGTCATTGCACCGTCACAAGTACAAAGCAACGAAATGTAGTTTGCATCTATCCAAAAGTGCTATGGAGAACATTAGAGACAACTCTGAGCATCCTCTTAAAGACAACAACAGAGTTTCTTGAGAGTCGCTGTAGTACAAACTGCTACAGGAGATCCTTCCTGTCCACAGCCATCAACATCTTCTACAAATCTTTGAATAACTTTGGATAAAATGAATTACAACAACATGAAAATTCCTTCTGGGATTTCTAAAGCGTTTTTGATTTCATTTGGATTAAACTACTATTATCGCTAGTAATAAAAATAGTCGGAATGTTCCATTTGAATGAACCCGGTTTATGACAAACTGTGAGGGAGTGGAACCTCATTTTCAGCTGGCGTTGCTCCATTCAGCTCACTTTTTTTTTTTTCCACTATCACACCATTACACTAGTCTACAGATCTTTTGATCCATCTCTTGCTCTCATCCTGTCCTTCCATTTCCTCCTTTAATCTTACATTTCTCAATTTTCAGTCTGCTACTCCCCCCACTTGGATCTGCTGCATTGTAATAACCGTGGGACTGCTCCCCTTTTGTTCTTCTCCTACGTCACGTTTTTACAACTTCTTCCCGTGCCCTTGGGTTGTCTGCGCGTCGGATGATGAGGGTGGCGTTTTCCTCAAGATCAATGACGGTTTAAGATATTTCACTGGAAGTGTCAGACTGAATTAGGGCAAGCGGCGTCAGATGAGACTTTAACGGCCTTGATATAGAGCAGGGACAAGCTCTCCCATCAGCATAGATTAGCTGCCTTGTCATTGCGGGAGAGAGACTCTTTATATTAATTGGACATAAAGTCGTACCTGGAGAGATGCCATCAGATGGTTTCTTAGATTAATAATTTGTACTTTTTTTTTTTTGTCTCTGAATTTCTGCTACCTTGCGATGCAAATGCGTTTCGCTTTTAGTAAAACAACTGGGTGGGTGCAGAGATATTTCATCACAAGCAAAAGACTCAAGGAATAAACAACCTGCAAAAGGAGGATAGAAGTCATAAGCCTCACGAGATCCAGACGCAGACGGAACAGTCGGAAACAAAGTCGGCTTTCTACTCATCTCCGCAGTGGGGAACGGCTCGCTGTGCTTGTAGACACAGAGAAAAAGGAACAACGAAAGACGCAAAGAGAGGACAAGAAGAGGGATTACGTGTCACCAGCGAGCGTTTGGAGGCTGAGATCTTCATGACACTGATGGCCCGTGGAGCTATTCTCTTCTCCGTGACGGTTAGCTCTGCATCCATCAGCATCTGGGAGCTGTGAAGATATTCTGCTGCAAGTGAAAGATTGGGAGGTGGTGTTGGGGAGGAGGAGGGGGATGATGTAGTTCCCTTCAAATTAAGAAAAGCTAATCATCCATCAAGCAACAGAGCGAAATGCAGACATGCTTTTTTTCTTTTTTTTGTTATTTACTGTAAACATGCTTAACTTTGTGCATAATTGCAGAGTGGAAATAGGATAGGAATAGCAGTTTGTTGACTTTGGTGAACCACTGATTGCTGCTGTTACTAGGGATGCATCGATCCCTCTTTTTCACTTTCGATACCGATATTTGACGTTGAGTTTTGTCCGCAACCTTTCCAATACAGAAAAGTTGTGCTGAATTGACTTAAAATGTTTCTTTTTTTTTAAAGCACATACATAAAAATACTGAATTACAAATTTATTTGATAACTATAGACCAGTACAGCACACTTAAACCCACCAGTAGCTTCAGAAGCTTGGTCAAACATGTAAAAACAGCTGATAGTTGCTTCATTTGTTCAGCCATTAGGAGTCAAGCAGCCAATGTAAAATAAATAAGAAACTGACAAAATCATTTAGCTGACTATCTTGGTCAAACATGTAAAAATAAACTACAACAAACCTTCTAAATATAATGTAAAATAAATGAGAAAGCTTGATGTCACTCATAGCACAAAGCATAGAATCAGAATGACTAGATCTGCCCTTAAGGATCGGGCATACTGTCACGATACCCAGTCTAGATTTTTTTCTTTTTCAATATCCGGGCCGATACAGATATTAACATCGGATTGGTGGATCTCTACCGATTACAGCTACAGATGCTGTAACCCTTTTAGAGTTTGTCCACCCCATACACAGATATAAAAATAAAATCTGCCAATTCTTCTTTGTGAAATGTCTCAAGGTCAGATTGTCAGGAGAGTTTCTGTGAACCTTAATATTCTCCGTTGGATTCACAGTGGGGAGAGCAAGTGCATGAGTCACTGCTGATTTTGAAAAGCATGTAGAAGTCTTTCATTTTTATCATACTCAACTGTGATTTTCGGAATCCAAAACAAAAATCCAGAAAATAACATTGTAAGATTTTTAAGTAATTAATTTGCATTTAATTGCATGACATAAGTATTGCCTCCCCCACCAACCAGTAACAATTCTGGCTCCGACTTCTTTAAGAAATCTTCCTGTTCTCCTCTCTTTACCTGTATCAAAGACACCTGTAGGTAAACAATGTTTATTGATGATAAAGTGGATCAGTGGAATATCTATTTAGGACACCCATCACTTAGGTAACACCATGGATTATGCTATGTATCACTTCCATACTTATTTCTTGCTCTATCACTAGTGCACTGTGTTTATCTTGTTTATGGTCATTCTTAGGTGTATAACTAAGATGTGAAGGTTTGAACATTTCCTTTTTTCCATCCTGGGACTGGCCCTTAACGGAGCCTGTACCACCTGCTCTGCTTTTCTGGAATCGTCCAACTTGTGTCTCCTTAGTCGGAAACAAACGTAAAGTTTCCGCTACAGAAACTTTATGTTCTGGTTGGTCCAGTTCACAATTACAACGTTAACAGTACTTCATATGGTACTCAGAGATCGATATCTGACTTAATTACCCAACTCTGCTCTAAGCATCACCAGAACTTTGTCCCTTTTTATCCAACATCTGTGCAGTGCCAATAAAGTATGTGACCGCCTACACATTTACTCTGTTTTAGCTTTTTTTCCTTTTTTTTTTTTTTTTTTTACACCTAAATCTCATCAGACAAATGGTAATATCAAAGATAACTTCTTGCAACTAAAAAGCAGTTTTAAACTAATCATTTCGTGCATAAAAATCCATGTAAACCAACATCATATAAAGTTAAGTGCCTGCAATAACTGTCAACATGTCTTTTACCTCTGTGGAGGAACTGGCCCACTCTTTATTACAGAATTGTATAAATTAAGTCATGAACAGCACAAACAGCTGGTTAACTGCAAATGAGATGTTGTGGCATTACATTTATGTTTACATTTATAACTGGACACTTAAATATATATATTTTGGATTACTGTCTGAAAAGTTACTCAATATAACAACAAAGTTGCTAAGCTGGCAACAGTTGTGATGGATAAACAAAATAAAAACCAGCCTTTCTTCTAACACGATTTCAAATCTAGGGGTGCACAGATTTCTGGTACTATCACAGATCTTTAAAAAGCTTGACAGGACGATTTTGGCCGATATTGATATATATTTTTGGTCTGAAAACTCACTAAATACAGCATCAAAGCTGCTAAGCTTCCATGTAGATGTGAGCTGGTGTACAAGTCAGAATCTATCATGGCTTACCAAAAGGAGCCTGGATTTTCAGACGTTTTTGGAGATGGATAAGATCGGTTGTAAATGTAAGTATTGGCCGAACGTCAGTCACCTAAAATTAAAGAAATTGATCGACCCCCATCAGTGTGCCCCTATTCCTGATAGAATTGACAATATACCCTTCATATTGATGCCCAGAAATGCCTGAGTTGAAATAATCTAGTTGTAAATCTCAAGTTGTAAAATACGAGGGAAAATACAACCTACATTTGCTCTCTTGACTATGGAAGCACATCATGGACCAGAGGGGACCTCTTTCGGCTATGAATAATACTAAAGTGTGAATAGAAACCCACCCCTGCGCCCTATACAAATGGCAGGAATCTGCATGTTTATGTTGTTTGCTTAAAGATTGATAGCCCAGACGTCGGAGTTTGGCACCGTGAGCTCAGGCTAAGAGAGCTATCCAGAGTTGTTTCTTATTTACATCAGACTCATTCATCTCCCCTCGTACTTTCAGCGGAGGCTGACATTGAAATGGCTCTGTATTAAGCAAGGAGAAAGCAGACTGGAGCTTGTATCACTTTTCCACCCCTCCTTCTTAAGAGCGAAGGAGAAATGATGGATGGCACGGCACTTTAATGATCTTGTAGTGGAAATGCAAGTGCTGAAGCAGGCACATTACACGCTAACGGCAGAGAGATGAGGGTAGACTTTTGGCGACTGCGTAAGGGAGTCTCATAAAAATCCTGTTCCTCAATTAAGGGACTGGGCTGTCGAGTGAAAAGGACATGCAAGGGACAAGTCTAATATATGTTTTTATCATAAACATGTACAGTGGTAAGGTCCCGTGACGTCTGGGCTTTGACTGGACCATTACCACCTTGATTGTCTTCTTTTTTCTGTCATCCTGCTGCTCTGTTGGGATCATTGTACTGTTGTTGACCCAGTTTTGGTTGACCTTTAGCTGTTGGGCGTATTTGACACGAGAATACTTGGACACAAAAGTCAATTCAATGCCTTTGCTGGACCAAGCTCCTGCAAAAATAATCCCAAATTATCATCAGCCCACCACCACCATATTTGACAGTTGGTATAAAATGCTGGTAGTCTAATGTTGTCTTTGGATGGTGCTGTGCATTTTGCCTGACCAGCAGTGCTTTGACACCTATTATCTCGGAGAGAGCAAGAGTTGTAAACTCAAGTTTTGTTGCCCTAATTCTAAAGATATTAGACTTTTGATTAACCTCGCACTTGAGGAAAGTGATTGTTTCCTCAAAATGATTTCAAATTGTTTAGGAAATAGTTTGTATATCCTTCCCAAATTACTGAAAACCAACAACTGCTTCTCTACAATCGCTGCTTTTCTTCTCGACTTTGTTCTGGCACATCTGTCTGGCATCACATCTGGCACTTGCTGTCTGGAAGGAGCAAATATGTACTTTCTGTGTTATTTCTATACCAACCTTAAACTTTGGCCTTGCCTCTCTTAGTCCAGTTTGTGTGTGTGGATGAATGACTACACAGCAAATTCGGAAGTGTCAGATTTCCAGTGCAAGTGTTGTATGTTAAAAATACAGTGTTAATTCAACAACATGAGTGTTAGTGTTAGTTTCCCTAACACTCACTACAGAGTTCCAAAGAGTTCGACAAAAAGCAATCCAGTCCAGTGTTGATTTCTAAATTAACTCCAACAGTCTAACTCAACACTCAGTCTGGTGTTGATTTAGAAATCAATATCAGACAGTTCCTCCAACAATTGTAACATATTTGTGACATCACTTCAGGGAAGGAGCTACAGGTAGGTGGGGGTTGCAGCACGCCCCCGGCCTGGACCTAGAAGGGGACCACATGGAGCAGAACATGCCTTCAGGGATCCAAATTTTCTTTGTAACATCTGATGAGAACTGTAAAGGAGAACCCTCTCCTGTTGAAAATTATGTATGATACCCCAGTAGATTATATAGTAGGGTGCTCCATTGTTGACTCATGGTTGCTAAAAACCTTACCAGACTGACTGATTTTAGTGACATAGTGAGTGTAAAATATTGAATAAAATGTTGTGCCACATGACCGGCTTTATTTTCACTCTTATATTTAACTTTTGACAATATACACTAGTTGTTGGGTAGATTAACACTGAAGTGTATTTGATTTCAACTACTGTGAGTGTTGATTCAACTCTATCACAAATAACACTTTCAAAAGTGTAACTTCTACACCATTCAGAGTGGACCAATATAGACACTTTCAAAGTGTTGAATATAACTATGTAGGAGTTGATGGAACACTTCCAAATTTGCTGTGTAAGCCTGTGTGAAAAAGGATTTGGTCCATTGGTATTTCACCAAATAACTAAGATTTTTTAGGATGCAAGTTCAACTTTACGAGTAGCATGCCGTCAGAATTATTGTTTTGATTTATAGAATTGAGAAATCACCAGCAAATACTCGAGAAAACCTAGGAAACTAAGTAATTGAGATCTATCATTCTTGAAACTGTCACAAAAACATTTTTAAGACTTTGGAATTCCAGCAAACCCCAGCAAGAGACATAATCCATTAACAAAGAAAATATGGAAGAGTGGTGAACTTTACCAGGTTCGGCTGGACTTCCAGAATTACAGAGCACATCAACACTTAATTCAATTAGGGTTAATCCTAATGATTCAAAAATGATCATCTGTTTGACATTTGCAAACACCCAACCATAATGGTGGTAGAGTTCTGGTCAGGGGCTGCTATTCTCTTTCAAGAAATGGCCAGCTTGGAAGCATAAATTTTGGTGTTTATCAGAAAATCCTGAAGGAGAATGGTCGCCCTATTTCTTTGTGACCTTAATCTCAAGAAATTTCACTTCCAAATGCCAAACGAATTAAAGTTTTTAAGTGGCAAAGTCTGGAGTTACATCGATTTGAGATGCCCTGGCAAGACTCTAAAGAAGCTAATCATGACATTTTATATGGCTAAAGTGAAACAAAATAAGGAATGTAGAGATGGCCAAAATTCCTCCACAGTGAGATAAAATGATCATTATCAGTTATCCTAAATGCTTGATGCCAGATGTGGCTGCCAATGGTGGATCAAGCTGCTTGGGTTAGGGCGGTTACTCATTAGTCTCAGATTGGTATAAATAGCTATTTTCCCCATAAGGAGTGGAGTCTTACTTTCAAAGTTGTTTTGTATTTACTATGGTTATCTGCTGAAACATTAAAGTGACTAAAAAGGAAATCTGCCAGTAATCTCCACAAAAAGGTCACAAATCTGATCACCGTAGCCGCCTGTAACCATGCCTGCCATAAATAAGTGAAGAGAGCCCGGTCAGTGCAGACAATCCAGATAAGAGCAAGAGTAAAATACCACAAATGATGAAATTTAAAAAAAAAAAAGGGATGAAAGGTTGACAAGACTTCTGACAAGCTCACGGCAAGCCACTTTGACTTTGATACATTATGCATCAAAGAGGAGTCAAGAGCGTACGGTGCCGCTTTTTGTTCCGCGTTCGATTGGAGTTAAAGGAACAACTTCTGACAAGGCCTGTAGGGTCACTGAACAGAATCTTTGCAATATGTTCAAGAACACCGGTTTAAGATCCGTCATCGAACAAGAACTCAGGCTTCTGGTGTTTCCTTACAAAATGTTACATCCCTTGACATTTACGGCAGAACAGGAGTAGGAATATATCAAGGCAGAAGCCCAAAGTCAAGTTTAGCAAAGTAATTATCTTATTGCAAACATGAACAATAAGCAGCTTATCTCTATTTTTTAATTAAATGGGTGAAATGCAAAAATGCATTTTCCTAAAGAAGTGCAGTTATTCTGCATTTCCAAGCTGATTGAAAAACTACTGTGATCTCTAAAAAACGATCAACTCCAAACCTTTATGTCAGATAATTTCTTAACTAGTCCTGCTTTATCATTTTTAAGGTTTTCTTGTGATTCAGTTAAAAAATTTTCAAGGGTTACATTGCTTAAAAAAATGTCAAATTAGTTTTGATATGGAAAATCAAAACTATTTTGAAAATTGTGTTTTTGTGGCACGATTGTTAGACCTCTCTTAATGAAAGAGGGAAAAGTGCTGCAGGGATCACAGATCAAATGTTATAAATCTCAACATTTATAACATGTTGAGACAGAAAACGTATATTAATAAATATAAAAATAAATATATTTATAAACATTTGTTGCAACTACAGTGCCATGCAGAAGATAAATGCACAATCATCCTTTGGGAGTATTGTGTTGCTAGGGAAACGAACATTTACCGTTGGCATGGGTCATGAAACCACAAAGGACCAATCAGGATGGCACAATTGATGAAGGAGGAATGACAAAGAACCAATCAAATGTTGTAATGCCAAGACATGATGTCACATATTGTGTTGTGTTCCTCTTGACCAAGGTGATTTCACTCAGCACGTTTACAGAATTTGATTTTGAGTTTTTAATGTGTCCTTAAACACAAAAATTGTGTTATTCCACACACACACCCACACACACAAAAAACTCAACCGCTTTAGAGAAAGAAAATAAAGCTGCTAGAAAGGCCCGGTCAATCACTGGCCTACAACTGTATCTATGGAAAGAACTGAAGACCAGAGTGCAAAGAGGAAGAATGCAAAGCATCAAATATTAAGACAGTTTCTGCCCAAGTTTTCAAAACCAAAAGGCTTTGAGTATTTATTACATTGCAGAAAGTTTGAGCAATACTCACTCTCCAGCTCACTCTCTTTTGAAACTTTGATACACAGAATTTATGGACTAATTTGTTTTGATATAATTGCATGAGTGGATTACTTTGTGGGCTGTTACCCACATCTGGTGTAAATTTCATGTCAGTAGGATCATCATCTACTGAAGGAAACTGCCTACTTCCCCCCGACCCCGGCGCTGCGACTCAGGGGCTAAGATGATAACCTGCAATTTCTCGCACTTTTGCTGACACCATCGGCATTTTATTTGGCCCAGTTGTAAACCCTCATTCCTACAAGGCAGGAGGATCTCTAGAAGGGACTGAATAGCCACATGTGACCATAACTATTCTCCTTCCATCCTCCTCAAGTCTGCTTCCAGTTCTCTGTGGTCACAATCTGTTCTGAGCACTTCCACAGCCGAGTGACTTTCCTGAATGTACAAATCAATCGATTACACACGCTACTTAGACACAGCCACAAGAACCTAATATTAGACATTTTTGCTGTGACACTTTATGCAACTAACAGGAGAGTGTGACTGACCACCAAGCAACTGTTGAATTGTATCAAGCTGAAAGTCATGCCCACACTCTGTAAATAGAAAAATGCATAAAAGAAAATACTTACAGTTGTTGATGTCATCTCATTACTTCTGCTGCTACAGGCTCTGTGGTTCAGTTAATGTGGGAATTGGTAGTAATTTGCCATGTAGGCTTCTTTTTCCACTGCTTTCAATACTGGTCTCTTGCTCAACTTGGATTCTTTCAGTTACATTATCCTGTTGTCCAACAGAAATTTTAAATGTCTCTAATTGGCATCTTAGGTGAAAGTCTTGGAGTTTTAGCATCTCAGCCTATAAAGATATACATCAGGCGTTGGCATTAAGGACAGTTAAAGCCAATTCAGGGTACAGGCCTGATGCTTGAAACATAAGGTCCTGTCAAATACCAACTTGGGAAGTTGAAATATCTAGGTCCAATGCTACTTGGCTGCTATTGGCTGGTATTTGTGAAGCAATGATGATTGGCTGAACCCTCAAGAGTGATAAGGAATACCATGGATATTAATTTCTGCAGCAGTTCAGAAGCTAAGGCAGTTCCCACTGTGCATATTAATGCATATTAAGTCATATTTTAGATTTTTGCAGTGCCTAAGCTCCATGAAAACCAAAGAGCCTCCTGTATTCCGATTGTGAAACACAATGGTGTCATCAGCATGCTGTTTGGGATGCTTTTCTTTAGCGTGGACAGTGAGCTGGACAGTTGGAGGAAAAATGGATTGAGTAGAGTAGATTAACACAACCTTATATCTTGCATTCTCGTTTGGTTTTCTCTTTGCTACATGTATTTAATTAAATCCGTCACAGAAGTCCAACCCAATCATCGAGCAAATAATTTTGGACTGACCTGGCCCGAATTTCAGTGCGGGCCCAGCTCGGGGCATAATTATAAACTCTATAACAAACCTAAACATGCCAGCCAGAACTACAACTGAATGGTTTAAATCAAACAATATTCATCTGTCCATTCAAAGTTCAGGCTTAAATCTAACAGAAAATATCTTTTATCAAAACTAGAACACTGTTGTTCACAGACACTCTCCACTTAATATGAATGATCTGATTGCAGACCAGCCATTGTAAACAAAGCAAGAAAAAAAAAAAACTCTTAGATGATTATGATGATAATGTCTGGGGGGAAAAGCACAATCTAATTACTGATTCTTGAGAATCAAATTCTGCAGTTTGAGGAGATGCTTTGCTGAAGAGTATCTAAGCAAGCAGCCATCCGCAGACATCGCTCTGAAAGTGTTTGTGTGTTGGTTGGTGACAAAAGGGTTTGCAGTGTCATTCCAGCTCAGAGGACATTAGCAGAACGCCAGAGAAATGACAGAGGAAATGATAGGCAAACCAGGGTTCATTGGGTATGCATGAGTTCCCGCCCCTGGGCCTCGTAGTGTTAGCATGCTGTATTTGCACCATTTTAACATTGTTTGAGCAAATGCAGCTTGATTTCTCAATTGGTGGGTCATAACGCTCGATAACCCTCTGTGAAACAAATGTCACTAAAATCTAAAAAGGGGATGCAAGATGCCGTAACTGGTAGAGATGGAAACAGCCTAGGCAGAATGGGATTTGAAAAAAATATCCACGAATAATTCTATTACCAGCACTGTCGTGGGGGGGAATGAAGTGACGTTTTTGAAAACCAATTTTATATGCCGTCTACATTCATTACATTTTAGCTTTTTTTTTTTTTCCTGAATACTTTTTCCTTATGCTGTCGCTGTAGTCATGTCTAACCTTCACTTATATCAAGCAGAAAATAAAGTGCTCATCAGGAGAAGGGGTGTACTGATCTAAATCTTTGACACAGGCATTAAATTCAAAAACACTTTTATAGATGACTGACGGCAATTACCAAAGGAATAAGGTCTACCTGTTGGCTCTGCGGCATAATTTCAGTGCGTCTTACACTCATGAGTGAGTAGCTCACAAACAGGAGTGAGAGATAATTTCTCCACCAGTTTATTTTATAATTAATCAATGTGGAGTGAAAAAAGTAAATAAATAAAGTGTCATCAGCTAATTAATCAAGAGGTGTGTTTCCAAAGCATGTCAGGAGGTCATACTAGTAGGTTTAAATGCCAAAGGAAAACATTTTAAAAGCTTCTTTAGAAAACATCTGAAATGTTTTGCAGCTATTCATTTTATCATAAGGTTTTTTTTAACCCTTTGCTGTAACAGCCAACAGTACAGCAGGAGATAAAGAGATACCTTGTTGTGTACAGACACAGCTCAGCTTGCAGAAATGTAGACAGAGGTAAGCTGAAGAAAATCTGATTGTCTAAGTAGAAACATGCTCTGAGGAGAGAAATGTTTTTTTTTTATTTATTCAGACTTGGTGAACTCTATGGGTTTTCTTTAGAAGAGAGATTTAAATCTGTCTGGCTCAGATGCTTGGAGCCAGTGGCAAAGACTGAACTCTGCAATATGCAGCATTTCTATGAAATAAAACCTAAAACGAGTATTCAAAGTCAAACTGCTGGAAATCAACAACATTATTAAAGTTGTAAGAGTGTTACTAAAATAATTATCCAACAAAATGTTTGTTTCATGTACAAATATTCATTTTAAATCAGTTTGTTTCAGTAATGGTTAACGCTCCTTCAGTTTTCACCCTAACTGTTCTAGTTTTTAATGGACAGAGTCGTTTCCCAACAGCTGATTTGTGTTCTTTAAGCCACCTGACAGGCAGTGTTCAGCAGAAGGTGGAAGAGGGGAAGCGTTGACAAGAATAATGCAGTGTTGTACCTCCCTTCCTCTTGCTGGTTGAAAAAAAAGGCAATTCCACTTTTTTTCTCGCTCACAACAATGAAAAAATTTGGCAATTCAGAAATATTTTAGGAACAAAAAAGCACTTGTGGTGAAGAAACAAAACTAGAACCAAACGATCTTTTTCCTAACACCGTTTCAAAACTACGGGTGCACAGACTGNAACAAAAAGCAATCCAGTCCAGTGTTGATTTCTAAATTAACTCCAACAGTCTAACTCAACACTCAGTCTGGTGTTGATTTAGAAATCAATATCAGACAGTTCCTCCAACAATTGTAACATATTTGTGACATCACTTCAGGGAAGGAGCTACAGGTAGGTGGGGGTTGCAGCACGCCCCCGGCCTGGACCTAGAAGGGGACCACATGGAGCAGAACATGCCTTCAGGGATCCAAATTTTCTTTGTAACATCTGATAAGAACTGTAAAGGAGAACCCTCTCCTGTTGAAAATTATGTATGATACCCCAGTAGATTATATAGTAGGGTGCTCCATTGTTGACTCATGGTTGATAAAAACCTTACCAGACTGACTGATTTTAGTGACATAGTGAGTGTAAAATATTGAATAAAATGTTGTGCCACATGACCGGCTTTATTTTCACTCTTATATTTAACTTTTGACAATATACACTAGTTGTTGGGTAGATTAACACTGAAGTGTATTTGATTTCAACTACTGTGAGTGTTGATTCAACTCTATCACAAATAACACTTTCAAAAGTGTAACTTCTACACCATCCAGAGTGGACCAATATAGACACTTTCAAAGTGTTGAATATAACTATGTAGGAGTTGATGGAACACTTCCAAATTTGCTGTGTAAGCCTGTGTGAAAAAGGATTTGGTCCATTGGTATTTCACCAAATAACTAAGATTTTTTAGGATGCAAGTTCAACTTTACGAGTAGCATGCCGTCAGAATTATTGTTTTGATTTATAGAATTGAGAAATCACCAGCAAATACTCGAGAAAACCTAGGAAACTAAGTAATTGAGATCTATCATTCTTGAAACTGTCACAAAAACATTTTTAAGACTTTGGAATTCCAGCAAACCCCAGCAAGAGACATAATCCATTAACAAAGAAAATATGGAAGAGTGGTGAACTTTACCAGGTTCGGCTGGACTTCCAGAATTACAGAGCACATCAACACTTAATTCAATTAAGGTTAATGCTAATGATTCAAAAATGATCATCTGTTTGACATTTGCAAACACCCAACCATAATGGTGGTAGAGTTCTGGTCAGGGGCTGCTATTCTCTTTCAAGAAATGGCCAACTTGGAACCATAAATTTTGGTGTTTATCAGAAAATCCTGAAGGAGAATGGTCGCCCTATTTCTTTGTGACCTTAATCTCAAGAAATTTCACTTCCAAATGCCAAACGAATTAAAGTTTTTAAGTGGCAAAGTCTGGAGTTACATCGATTTGAGATGCCCTGGCAAGACTCTAAAGAAGCTAATCATGACATTTTATATGGCTAAAGTGAAACAAAATAAGGAATGTAGAGATGGCCAAAATTCCTCCACAGTGAGATAAAATGATCATTATCAGTTATCCTAAATGCTTGATGCCAGATGTGGCTGCCAATGGTGGATCAAGCTGCTTGGGTTAGGGCGGTTACTCATTAGTCTCAGATTGGTATAAATAGCTATTTTCCCCATAAGGAGTGGAGTCTTACTTTCAAAGTTGTTTTGTATTTACTATGGTTATCTGCTGAAATATTAAAGTGACTAAAAAGGAAATCTGCCAGTAATCTCCACAAAAAGGTCACAAATCTGATCACCGTAGCCGCCTGTAACCATGCCTGCCATAAATAAGTGAAGAGAGCCCGGTCAGTGCAGACAATCCAGATAAGAGCAAGAGTAAAATACCACAAATGATGAAATTTAAAAAAAAAAAAAGGGATGAAAGGTTGACAAGACTTCTGACAAGCTCACGGCAAGCCACTTTGACTTTGATACATTATGCATCAAAGAGGAGTCAAGAGCGTACGGTGCCGCTTTTTGTTCCGCGTTCGATTGGAGTTAAAGGAACAACTTCTGACAAGGCCTGTAGGGTCACTGAACAGAATCTTTGCAATATGTTCAAGAACACCGGTTTAAGATCCGTCATCGAACAAGAACTCAGGCTTCTGGTGTTTCCTTACAAAATGTTACATCCCTTGACATTTACGGCAGAACAGGAGTAGGAATATATCAAGGCAGAAGCCCAAAGTCAAGTTTAGCAAAGTAATTATCTTATTGCAAACATGAACAATAAGCAGCTTATCTCTATTTTTTAATTAAATGGGTGAAATGCAAAAATGCATTTTCCTAAAGAAGTGCAGTTATTCTGCATTTCCAAGCTGATTGAAAAACTACTGTGATCTCTAAAAAACGATCAACTCCAAACCTTTATGTCAGATAATTTCTTAACTAGTCCTGCTTTATCATTTTTAAGGTTTTCTTGTGATTCAGTTAAAAAATTTTCAAGGGTTACATTGCTTAAAAAAATGTCAAATTAGTTTTGATATGGAAAATCAAAACTATTTTGAAAATTGTGTTTTTGTGGCACGATTGTTAGACCTCTCTTAATGAAAGAGGGAAAAGTGCTGCAGGGATCACAGATCAAATGTTATAAATCTCAACATTTATAACATGTTGAGACAGAAAACGTATATTAATAAATATAAAAATAAATATATTTATAAACATTTGTTGCAACTACAGTGCCATGCAGAAGATAAATGCACAATCATCCTTTGGGAGTATTGTGTTGCTAGGGAAACGAACATTTACCGTTGGCATGGGTCATGAAACCACAAAGGACCAATCAGGATGGCACAATTGATGAAGGAGGAATGACAAAGAACCAATCAAATGTTGTAATGCCAAGACATGATGTCACATATTGTGTTGTGTTCCTCTTGACCAAGGTGATTTCACTCAGCACGTTTACAGAATTTGATTTTGAGTTTTTAATGTGTCCTTAAACACAAAAATTGTGTTATTCCACACACACACCCACACACACAAAAAACTCAACCGCTTTAGAGAAAGAAAATAAAGCTGCTAGAAAGGCCCGGTCAATCACTGGCCTACAACTGTATCTATGGAAAGAACTGAAGACCAGAGTGCAAAGAGGAAGAATGCAAAGCATCAAATATTAAGACAGTTTCTGCCCAAGTTTTCAAAACCAAAAGGCTTTGAGTATTTATTACATTGCAGAAAGTTTGAGCAATACTCACTCTCCAGCTCACTCTCTTTTGAAACTTTGATACACAGAATTTATGGACTAATTTGTTTTGATATAATTGCATGAGTGGATTACTTTGTGGGCTGTTACCCACATCTGGTGTAAATTTCATGTCAGTAGGATCATCATCTACTGAAGGAAACTGCCTACTTCCCCCCGACCCCGGCGCTGCGACTCAGGGGCTAAGATGATAACCTGCAATTTCTCGCACTTTTGCTGACACCATCGGCATTTTATTTGGCCCAGTTGTAAACCCTCATTCCTACAAGGCAGGAGGATCTCTAGAAGGGACTGAATAGCCACATGTGACCATAACTATTCTCCTTCCATCCTCCTCAAGTCTGCTTCCAGTTCTCTGTGGTCACAATCTGTTCTGAGCACTTCCACAGCCGAGTGACTTTCCTGAATGTACAAATCAATCGATTACACACGCTACTTAGACACAGCCACAAGAACCTAATATTAGACATTTTTGCTGTGACACTTTATGCAACTAACAGGAGAGTGTGACTGACCACCAAGCAACTGTTGAATTGTATCAAGCTGAAAGTCATGCCCACACTCTGTAAATAGAAAAATGCATAAAAGAAAATACTTACAGTTGTTGATGTCATCTCATTACTTCTGCTGCTACAGGCTCTGTGGTTCAGTTAATGTGGGAATTGGTAGTAATTTGCCATGTAGGCTTCTTTTTCCACTGCTTTCAATACTGGTCTCTTGCTCAACTTGGATTCTTTCAGTTACATTATCCTGTTGTCCAACAGAAATTTTAAATGTCTCTAATTGGCATCTTAGGTGAAAGTCTTGGAGTTTTAGCATCTCAGCCTATAAAGATATACATCAGGCGTTGGCATTAAGGACAGTTAAAGCCAATTCAGGGTACAGGCCTGATGCTTGAAACATAAGGTCCTGTCAAATACCAACTTGGGAAGTTGAAATATCTAGGTCCAATGCTACTTGGCTGCTATTGGCTGGTATTTGTGAAGCAATGATGATTGGCTGAACCCTCAAGAGTGATAAGGAATACCATGGATATTAATTTCTGCAGCAGTTCAGAAGCTAAGGCAGTTCCCACTGTGCATATTAATGCATATTAAGTCATATTTTAGATTTTTGCAGTGCCTAAGCTCCATGAAAACCAAAGAGCCTCCTGTATTCCGATTGTGAAACACAATGGTGTCATCAGCATGCTGTTTGGGATGCTTTTCTTTAGCGTGGACAGTGAGCTGGACAGTTGGAGGAAAAATGGATTGAGTAGAGTAGATTAACACAACCTTATATCTTGCATTCTCGTTTGGTTTTCTCTTTGCTACATGTATTTAATTAAATCCGTCACAGAAGTCCAACCCAATCATCGAGCAAATAATTTTGGACTGACCTGGCCCGAATTTCAGTGCGGGCCCAGCTCGGGGCATAATTATAAACTCTATAACAAACCTAAACATGCCAGCCAGAACTACAACTGAATGGTTTAAATCAAACAATATTCATCTGTCCATTCAAAGTTCAGGCTTAAATCTAACAGAAAATATCTTTTATTAAAACTACACTGTTGTTCACAGACACTCTCCACTTAATATGAATGATCTGATTGCAGACCAGCCATTGTAAACAAAGCAAGAAAAAAAAAAACCTCTTAGATGATTATGATGATAATGTCTGGGGGGAAAAGCACAATCTAATTACTGATTCTTGAGAATCAAATTCTGCAGTTTGAGGAGATGCTTTGCTGAAGAGTATCTAAGCAAGCAGCCATCCGCAGACATCGCTCTGAATGTGTTTGTGTGTTGGTTGGTGACAAAAGGGTTTGCAGTGTCATTCCAGCTCAGAGGACATTAGCAGAACGCCAGAGAAATGACAGAGGAAATGATATGCAAACCAGGGTTCATTGGGTATGCATGAGTTCCCGCCCCTGGGCCTCGTAGTGTTAGCATGCTGTATTTGCACCATTTTAACATTGTTTGAGCAAATGCAGCTTGATTTCTCAATTGGTGGGTCATAACGCTCGATAACCCTCTGTGAAACAAACGTCACTAAAATCTAAAAAGGGGATGCAAGATGCCGTAACTGGTAGAGATGGAAACAGCCTAGGCAGAATGGGATTTGAAAAAAATATCCACGAATAATTCTATTACCAGCACTGTCGTGGGGGGGAATGAAGTGACGTTTTTGAAAACCAATTTTATATGCCGTCTACATTCATTACATTTTAGCTTTTTTTTTTTTTCCTGAATACTTTTTCCTTATGCTGTCGCTGTAGTCATGTCTAACCTTCACTTATATCAAGCAGAAAATAAAGTGCTCATCAGGAGAAGGGGTGTACTGATCTAAATCTTTGACACAGGCATTAAATTCAATAACACTTTTATAGATGACTGACGGCAATTACCAAAGGAATAAGGTCTACCTGTTGGCTCTGCGGCATAATTTCAGTGCGTCTTACACTCATGAGTGAGTAGCTCACAAACAGGAGTGAGAGATAATTTCTCCATCAGTTTATTTTATAATTAATCAATGTGGAGTGAAAAAAGTAAATAAATAAAGTGTCATCAGCTAATTAATCAAGAGGTGTGTTTCCAAAGCATGTCAGGAGGTCATACTAGTAGGTTTAAATGCCAAAGGAAAACATTTTAAAAGCTTCTTTAGAAAACATCTGAAATGTTTTGCAGCTATTCATTTTATCATAAGGTTTTTTTTAACCCTTTGCTGTAACAGCCAACAGTACAGCAGGAGATAAAGAGATACCTTGTTGTGTACAGACACAGCTCAGCTTGCAGAAATGTAGACAGAGGTAAGCTGAAGAAAATCTGATTGTCTAAGTAGAAACATGCTCTGAGGAGAGAAATGTTTTTTTTTTATTTATTCAGACTTGGTGAACTCTATGGGTTTTCTTTAGAAGAGAGATTTAAATCTGTCTGGCTCAGATGCTTGGAGCCAGTGGCAAAGACTGAACTCTGCAATATGCAGCATTTCTATGAAATAAAACCTAAAACGAGTATTCAAAGTCAAACTGCTGGAAATCAACAACATTATTAAAGTTGTAAGAGTGTTACTAAAATAATTATCCAACAAAATGTTTGTTTCATGTACAAATATTCATTTTAAATCAGTTTGTTTCAGTAATGGTTAACGCTCCTTCAGTTTTCACCCTAACTGTTCTAGTTTTTAATGGACAGAGTCGTTTCCCAACAGCTGATTTGTGTTCTTTAAGCCACCTGACAGGCAGTGTTCAGCAGAAGGTGGAAGAGGGGAAGCGTTGACAAGAATAATGCAGTGTTGTACCTCCCTTCCTCTTGCTGGTTGAAAAAAAAGGCAATTCCACTTTTTTTCTCGCTCACAACAATGAAAAAATTTGGCAATTCAGAAATATTTTAGGAACAAAAAAGCAGTTGTGGTGAAGAAACAAAACTAGAACCAAACGATCTTTTTCCTAACACCGTTTCAAAACTACGGGTGCACAGACTGCAATTTTCTGGCCGATCACTGCTCTTTGAAGAGGCTGATCTATTTTGTTCAGTACCAATGTTTTGTCTGAAAAGTGACTAAATTGTTGACTTTCAGTATCAGCAGAAATCAGAAAATCGGCCTTGATATTTCAGTGAACCCCATTCGAAACTTCAGTGGTGTAAATTTAGTAAATGCCTACAGTATGTTAAACTACACTGAATTTTGCAGTTGTTTGATGTTTTAAGAACAGAAATACAAAATGAGGCATTTGGTTACTTAAGTAGGAGCATGCATATTTCTCACTTTTCTGTTTAAAACAGACTGAATCATATTTACTCAAATATTTTATTTCAAATCATGTGAAATCAACTCATTTGTCGCTCAAGGCTATCCCTGAACCACATGCCTGGTTCAGGGAGAAGGAAAAAAGTGCTTTCCTGATTTGGACTCCTGCCAAACCTTCCAAGTAGAGCACAAAAAGCATAAGAAACTATAAACACACACCAACTCACAGTGCTACTGCAACTGAAGACAATCACTTCATTTTGTCTCAACATGTGACCTTGAACGCACCATGAAAGCTTGATCTCAAAAGGACTACTCTGAGAATGAATCGTCTCGTAATGACAAGTTGCCTCGCATTGCCAGCACAGGCACCTCGAGCAGATTGGCTTTACTAGTTTTACATTCAGCAAACAACAGATGGCAGCTAGGTTTAAAGGCTGGTGGACTCATAATGGGTCCACATGCACTACTGTGTGCAAGACACAAACAGAAAGTCATTAAGAAGTGACAAAAAAATGTTTTTATTTCCCAGCCAAAACACCAACATGTAGCTAGATGCAACTTTTTCAATAAAGCCATCATGTGGAGATGGAACTCGGGAATATGTCTCCAGTATCCATACAGACTACTCCGTATCTGAGGCTTATGTCTGCAATGAACTGAAAGCAGAAAGACATCAACATTGTTTGTTTAAGAATTTCTTAATCCACCAAAATCACCAGCAATATTCCATATCGAAATATATTGTGCACCCTAAAGGGATACGTTTGTCATTGCAAAAATGACATTGTCATAGTTTCATCTGTATACACAGCAAATTTGGAAGTGTTCCATCAACTCCTACAGAGTTAAATTCAACACTTTGAAAGTGTCTATATTGGTCCACTCTGAATGGTGTAGAAGTTACACTTTTGAAAGTGTTATTTGTGATAGAGTTGAATCAACACTCACAGTAGTTGAAATCAGATACACTTCAGTGTTAATCTACCCAACAACTAGTGTATATTGTCAAAAGTTAACACTATGAAAGTATCAAACTAACAGAATGGTGTAAAGTATATATTAACATAGAAATCTGAGTTTTACCCAGAATGCACCTGGAGACAATAAGGATGATTCATTTGTAGTTTTGTTTGTCATAAAGTTAAATATAAGAGTGAAAATAAAGCCAGTCATGTGGCGCAACATTTTATTCAATATTTTACACTCACTATGTCAGTAAAATCAGTCAGTATGGTAAGGTTTTAAGCAACCATGAGTCAACAATGGAGCACCCTACTATATAACCTACTGGGGTATCATACACAGTTTTCAACAGGAGAGGGTTCTCCTTTACAGTTCTCATCAGATGTTACAAAGAAAATTTGGATCCCTGAAGGCATGTTCTGTCTCCCATGTGTCCCCTTCTAGGTCCAGGCCGGGGCTGTGCTGCAACCCCCACCTACCTGTTGCTCCTTCCCTGAAGTGATGTCACAAATATGTTACAATTGTGGGAGGAACTGTCTGATATTGATTTCTAAATCAACACCAGACTGAGTGTTGAGTTAGACTGTTGGAGTTAATTTAGAAATCAACACTGGACTGGATTGCTTTTTGTTTAACTCTTTGGAACTCTTTAGTGAGTGTGAGGGAAACTCATGTTGTTGAATTAACACTGTATTTTTAACATACAACACTTGCACTGGAAATCTGACACTTCCGAATTTGCTGTGTAGGTTGGTCTGGAAAGTTTTTTGGTTTTTTTTTTACCTTAGTATACAAAGAAATCATTTAAAAACTGCTTCTTGTATTTACTTGGGTTATCTAGGTTTGAGATTAAAATTTGTCAGATGATCTACAAGCATAGAAGTTTGACTTAAAAGAGAGAAATGGAAAAAATAATCTTAAAAGTTGGTATCACACTGTAGATT
Organism: Poecilia formosa; assembly: GCF_000485575.1. Classification (NCBI taxonomy): domain Eukaryota; kingdom Metazoa; phylum Chordata; class Actinopteri; order Cyprinodontiformes; family Poeciliidae; genus Poecilia; species Poecilia formosa. The sequence goes on from NW_006800216.1 coordinate 311,714, forward strand.
TGTAGAAAATGTGGGTATCACAAAACAGTAGGAATAATCTGCTACTGTGTGGTTAATGATTACTTGGGAGGCTGAATACATTGTACCTCATGTTGTGTTTAATTTGTGATTTTGACATTAAATCAACAGAGGTGTGGGATTTCTCAAGCTGACTGGAGCTAATCATCACAACTGATGCTGAAACAAAAACCTACAGAGCTATTGGTTAATGAACAGAAAACCAATTGTTTCTCTTTATCATAGTAAAAAGATACTATTGGTTCTAATAATCTGTGGTTTAAAAAGATAAGTTTTGAATTTGCTTCAGCCACAAATTGATGCTTTTTTAAGATTTCAGTCCACAGTTTGATTGATATTCAATTGGTAAATGTCTTTTGATAACTACCCAAAATGTATGCACTGAAATGTCAACATAGAAGTATTAAATTTAACTGTTAACATAACAGAGCCTTTGCAGCAATTTCTTAATATGGCAGTTAAAAATTTCACAAAGGTAAGTCATGAACTTGACATTTTGAAAGTAAATCTAATTCAGTAGAAGATTTGAATACAGCTTGCACATTTTGAAGTCCTTTCACCTGTCATCTAGTCAGTCTGTTCTCTCATGCATCGTTTTCTGGCATCCCAAGGTGCTCCCAGTCCAGAAGGGATATATTGCCTATTTAGTGAGTTCTGGCCTCTAACACAGGGTCTCCATTACAGTAGATACATCATGAACCTTGTGTGCTCAAATGTGTCCAGGTGGCATTCTGGGATGCCCAAATCTCTTTACTCACTCCTTTCAGTATGAAGGATTATTCATTCTGCTCCAGGCCTCATCTGGATGACTGAGCTGGTCTCCCAAGAGGAATCTCACTTCTGCTGTTTGTATTCAGGATCTCTTTTTGTTTTAAACCTTTTCCTAGAGTGGTAAGAAGTGGTTGGTATGTGGACGGAATGGTCTACCTCTTTCAGCTCAGGTTTTGGCTAACCTGTGAGACACGCACAGTAAAGTCTACTGTGTGCTTTCATGCAAACAGTATTCAGGCTCTAGTTTTGCTTTCTAAAATTTCTGATCTTATTCATCTAGAAATCTTTTCTCATATACTTTTCTTGTTTTCATTTTTGGTCTTCGTCTGGCTATGACAAATGTTCAATTTGTCGTGACCTCGGGCATGCAGTCGTGTTTGCCCAGCCACAGTGTGTGTTGGCATCTTCAGACGAGTGCCATATGTGACAGGAAATGTGGTTGAACTGGTGAAACCAGAGCCTTCTTTGAACACTGAAAATTGGAATTTGTATCATTTGGACTCTTGCAGAGGATCTTTGGCATTGAGGGTTGAAGCCATGAGTGCAATCTGTGTTGCATGTTCTCAGCAATCACACTACAGTCATGGATAAAATAATACAAGTAATCTTTTTTAGGTTCTATGACTTTTGTGTCTGTTGTGATTTATGATTTCTTTTCTTTGGAACTCAAATTTTTCCTTCGAGACACAGCTATGTTGCCACAACTTGGTTATCTGCAACAATTTATTTGCAAGATTATGAAGGATCTCTGATGGCAAAAGAATTAAAGTAAATTCTCTTGTGAGAAAGCAGATGACCTGTAGCTTTTCACTACTACTTTGTTGTGACGAAAGTAGTGCAGACTCTTTTCAGTTGCTTCAGCCTGAAGCAAACAGATGTTATCTGTTATAATAGGGCTGACTGCATGTTTTTGGTGTAAGTTTTATTTCCAGAAAAGCACACGGTCAATTCTCCTTGACTAGGCATCTTTTAGAGAATCCCAGAGGAGAGCAAACCTTGAAGTAGGACTCAGCATTTCATTTGGAAGTTTCCTTTTTATATTCTTGCTGAAAACTTGAAATCAAACCCATATTTTATGGTAACCTTAATTTTTTTTTTTTTTTTTTTTTTTTTTAGATAGTTGTGTTACCCTAGAAAATAGAATCCCACAGAGACAAAGCTAGACTGCAACTGAACCTTCAAAATCTGCAAGAATTCTTCCTAAGATAAAGATGGTACACGACTTTTTGATACATTTAAAGTCTTGAATCGTTATACTTTTTAGTTGTATTGAATAAAACCAAAAGTATGTCTACTATCTTCATAGCAAAACCACAATTTAGCTGTCTTATAATTGTAAATAAACTCAAGCAATAAGGAGTACCATTTTTGTCAGATCCCATGTGGACAGGACGCTTGCGTGATCCTCAACAAGTCTGGGTATGAAACTGTGAGGGGTCTTATTTACAAAGGACTGTGTAGGACCCAAACTTAAAATGGAATGCACCAAATATGTATGATTTACAAAAAAAAACAAAAAAACACGTACACAAACCAGGAAGCTATTTTTTATAATTCAAAGCTATGCCTAAAAGTTTGCGCACAAGATCAAAAGTCACAACCTTTTCGTGGAAAGTGACATGCATGTTTCAGACCCCATTTTGAGTGTACGCCAGTTTGTAAGTGAGACCCCACACCTCCTGAGTTCTCCGTTTGATAGTCAGGAGTTCTCAGATCGGTGCACACAGGAGCTGGTAAATCAAAACACACCCCAATCTTATTCTATGGAAAATAATCTAATTTAAAAGTAAAATTCAAGAACGTACCCATGTACAGAAAGCATAATCATGTGCAGCACTCCTCAGGTAATGGAAGCAGGTTGCTCCTATAACCTGAAAAGCTTGACCCTTGCTCAAAGGTTTATTGAGTCAGACTTTGTAAAGCAGGCAAAAACATGTGGTCACTATGAAGTCACGCCATCATAAAGGAAAACAACTTCCTTTGTTTACCGGTGGAATTTGCTTTGAAGCATATTAAAACCAGCAGCCCTACTTTTTGATCTCAATGTAACTCGAGGGAAATTCATCCCAAATCTCATCTGATCTAAGCTACCAGTTTCATAATGGAACAATCACAAATTAGGTATTGCAGTCATTTTTTATCACTTAATGGCATGTTTCAGACACAACCAACTTTAAACTTTTAGAAATAATTTAAATGAAGGTAAAAAGCTTTTAAATAGCACTTTTTTCGTTCATTACAAGAGTGAAGAGGACGATCTGTCTTGGACTTGAGCCTCATGACATCACAGAGCCTGATACACTGTCATGCTCCAGACATTCCATGCGATTATAAAGAATGTGAATCGCTTAGCAATATAATTCTGCGCTAGTGCTCAAGTAGCGAGCATTAAGAGGGTGTAATTGCATCAAATCCGTTTTGCATCATAACGGGATTGGATTCATTTCAAAACAACACTTGCATTCAATCTCAGTAGAAAGTCTAGTTCCGTTTGAATTTTCAGACTTTATGCCATTTTACACTCGTAGCAGCAGTTACCCAGTTTCCTCCTGTGGGGGCCCGTGGGAAATCTACCTAAACCACTGATGGGATTATATCATTATGAAGAACGGAACTTGTATTTCACAGTGTTGCACACACATTAAGAACAACATCTTTGTTGGTATGAAAGCAAAAGAAGCAATTTGTGTCAAGTGTTTGGGGACTTATTTGGGGCATTGCAATTAGTTTAGTTTGTCTTTTAGTCTGACAAACTGACAGACTTGTCGTCTTTTCCTATGGGGGATTTTTTTTTCCAGACGAGGCTACCTAATTACCACAGTCTCACTTCCTCTGACTATAGAAAACTCTAACTTGAATCTTTTTTTATGTCAGTCTGACTTGCGTCATCACTACCAGTTTAGTAAGTTTACTGTATCCAAGACTGAATAAGCATTCCCAATGATTAGCATATTTTGCCCTACTGTGGCAAAGATTCACAATGGTATAAGATAACTTTTAAGCTATCTTAAAAGTTATCTTCTACAACTTATTAATCTCTATTTTACACCAAGGCTTTTGCAGGCGATGGTGGGCTTTACAGTAAACACATTGCTGTTTTAGCCACAGACAGGCTTTTAATGGATGTCTCTGAGATTGGAGACTTGTGGGTTATTGGTAATGCTTGAGAGCCTTTACTCTGAAACCTTATATAATTATTAAAGACATCCTCTTTACTGAGATACATTTTTAACTGAGACCTACAGTATTTATATGTTTCATCCTTTCTTTCTGTCCAGTAATTTCCAATCAAGTTACATATTTCAGATTGCCATCTCTTTTTATGGGGTTTGTTCACTCTACTCTACTGTGCTGTGTAGAAGTGGAGGAAGTGTTTGATGCTATGCAGAAGTAAGGCCCTGGGCTTTACACTTTCATACATTTGTAGAATATAGCCTGGATCAAAAGTAAACCTTTCTAGCATCTTGTCACACTAAACACTTAGTTTTCCACAAAGTGATCCTATCTTTTTTGTGTGGAATGAAAGGCATACAGTTCATCCTTTGCTACAGCTTAGTGACTGATTAGGTTGTTTTAAAGGTCTGATTTGAAACTTTGAAATATGTGAAGATGAAAGGTCAATGTTCTATGCACTGTATCAGTGCCTACTAGTGACCAGATAACTTTTTGCTGAATTATTTACATGATTGGGCCACTCCACATACTTTGCACGCAGAGTTGAGTGAATTTTTACCAGTGCACACAGTCGGATTCGCGGCATTATATTTGGTCATTGCTAAAATATTTGTTTCGCACAATCAGGCCATACCATCTCGTCTTGGCTACTGCAACACCCTCCTAACACGTCTCCCAGGCTGTGCTATGAAACCCCTGGAGATGGCCAAGAATGCAGGGCGCATCTGATTTTCAGTCAGCCTAGAGAGCACGCATCACCCTTCTGTTTGTTGAGATCCATTGGCTGCAGCCCGCTTCATATTCAAGTCACTGATGCTAACCAACAAAGTGATTAATGGAACTGCTCCAAACTCTTTGAGCGCTCTTGCAAAACCTTCTGTCATCACTTGGTTACTCTGGTTGACAAAGGATTGTCTGTTAACAGAGTGTATGCCAGGGGTGCCCAAAGTCAGTCCTCGAGGGCCGGCATCCTGCGTGTTTTAGTTCTCTCCCTGGTTTAATGCACCTGGATCAAATGATGGCTCATTAGAAGGTCTAAGGAGAACAATTGACATGCTGAAAAGGTTGTTGCTACCACCAGAGAGAGAACTAAAACGTGCAGGATGTCTGCCCTCGAGGACCGACTTTGGGCACCCCTGGTGTACGCCATGCTCAAGACAATCCACTTTTCTTCTTTTCCTCTGTTCACGTGCCATCATTGTAAGATCTTAGGAACTGTTAATGGTGGACTTGTGAAAGGAAACACAACTTAAAGATGGGCTGGTCTATTTAGATGTTCCACAAACCCATCTTGTTGAAAGATCTTGAGTTTTTTACGAGGAGGAGCTTATGGTACTGTGAACGGATTTCCTGTAAAATCACACAAGCAAGTAAATATCACATAAGCAAAGAAATCGTGTGTAATGTTGGCTTTGTTTAACTCTTTTCCATGTTTAGCACAATTTAGTTGCCTATTTCAAGAGAGACTCCATCTTTTATGTTGGTGGATTTCTTGACTTCTGCCCTGAAAGCCAGTCATTGCCTGTGGTTGATTCCAGTGTACTGTGTGTTTGTGTCTGTAGATGTAAATATCTTGATAAGGAGAGCTTGGTGAGATCTAAGCCTACTCATGTAAGGGTATATGAGAATGCATGAACAGGTTTGCCCTGTCCTGCTTCAGGAAGCATAGGGCAGCTCCCCAAAGTACGATAACTCGCTCAGGGCTGTGACTTTGAGCAAGGGCACTTTCCTGTCAACTGAGCAAGCTCATTCATCATAACCCATGCTCTACTAGACTGGACCGACAGGCAGACGTGCCCGCAGTGAGCTGATATGCTTATTTGTAGTGTCGACGCATACACATAGCAACTGGGCCCACTGGAGAACCACCATTAAAATGACACACATTTATCCACTCAACTTGAGGGCCAATGTGGAGGAAATTAGGGCAGACATTGCCTCAGATGCACGGTTAGGCACTGCTATGTTTAGCAAAACAAAATAATTGTTCTCATGCTTGTTTTTGAGCATTTTTTTTTCTTTCTGCTTTGGGATGTAATCCATGTGAGCCTCTCTTTTCTTTAGCCACTTTGTTCTTTCTTTAAGTAAATCCTATAAAAGACCTCTTTGTAGAAAGGGAACCCTCTCTTTATAATGACCTATTAAAACAAACCAACCAAGCATGGACAGCGAATAGAGTATGGAACTGTTGAAACTGACAGAGTAATTCCTGCATCAAAATGATCTCCTTTTGAAAGCAAGTGATTCTTTCGTTGGTTTGCACGACGATTTAATAAAGCAGTATACTTTGAGAGATCAGTGCACGCACACTAATAGTTTCCTTAACTTGCATTCAACATTCAGTGGATTTCTTTTGGCAGCAAAAAGCCATAAGCATGGTTTTGTCCTTTATTATCCGCTCTGCTGAGCATATCTACAAATTAGTAGGTTCCTTTATTAAATGCCAGAGTTGAAATGAACTCCTTGGATAAATCTCTCCCCATGATAACACTCCTGAAAAAAGTTATGTCTATAATGTCAAGTACAAGCAATGAGATACAACCCTGTACCGAGTAATAGTGAAATTTTGATGATATTTCTTCACTTTGAAGTTAGAAGTATAGTTATAGATATGCTTACAGCTCATTAGGTAAAAATATATTGGGTTAACAAGAATTAGTTGAGTTTCATCTATTAACTTAAACAAACCTAATAATTTTTTTTTTGCTGAAAGTAACTGGGTTTTCATCAAAGTATTTTGTAATGCCCATTTTGAAGTATCAGATTAAAATCTGATAAACAGCATAACTCGAACAAACTTCCTCAATTTCACAAACCTTCTATACTTGCATAAGATGGTTTTTGTTTTGGTTTTTGTTTCTTCCCCCAAAAATAGTTAATGCGATAAAGTGGAGATTAAAACTCATTTCCTGAATAAGTTCTGATGTAGTGAACTTTTACTTTGCATGACTGAGGATCATTAGCATTGCATTTCTTTCTGATTGATTTGTTTGAAACCAATTGATGGAGATATGGAAAATTCATATTTTTTTGTGACATTTTAAAAGTTTGCCTAAAATTCCCATGAAAATTACATGGAAATATGACAACTAGATGGTATTTATAAAGACCGTCCTCATTTTGACAAGTAATATCATGGCAGTGATGCAAAATACTATTCTTTCTTCCCTCGTTGGAAATGTTCCTTATGTAGTTAATTTTAATTAATTTCATTGTATATGTATGAAGTTAAAACATATTATTTAATATATTTAGCTCATTTCTGTTTCAGCTGAAATTTTGTCTCCTGGTAGTTTGTTTTGTGGGTGCAGCATTTTTCATCTCAACGTAAGCCTAAAACCCGATGCTGAAATGTGACCCAGTACTTCGCCTAAGAAAACAAATCAATGGAGGGAGAGTTTGTTAGAAATATTAAGTAGATAAGTGATTTTCTTTTCTTTCCATCCACTCTCTCCTTCTCTCCGTCCCATCGACTTCTCTCTCCTTCTCTCCCCCAGATGTCTGGGGCTCATCGAGCGCCGCGAATGATTTACGCCGAGGCATACTGCTGCTGATGGATAGCCGCATTACTGCCAAACGTGTCACCCAAGACGAACGGTAGAGGTGGCTGTTAACGGATCGGCGCTGGGTGTGGGGAGGCGGAGGAATTGTCTTTCAGAGGCGATGACTGTGATTTCGATCGCGAGTTGGGGGGGTCGTATGTGCAGATTGGCTTTTGCAGCTGAAGCAAGGAAAAGGCTGGACTTTGAAGGAGACCTGTCATTTCAGTGGTTTCCTCCAGCTCAGCACTGGTTAGGCTTTTTGCAATATCTATGATTAGATTAGAAAACAGCAGGGGAGATGTTGAGCCGTGGGCGAGGTGGAGGAATTGGTGATGATGCAGTTGTTGGAGCGTGTTGAAATAACCTGTTTAGGTGGACCTCCACTTGTCACATGCAGTTTGCATCACTACAAATACCCTAAAGAACAGCAGGAGCTGAAAAATGCCAATATATTCACACATATTTCTCTTCTAAAAACTAGGTTACAGATATGAAAATGGGACATTAAATATTTTATCTGATCCTGTGTGGTACTGGATCAAATAGTCAAACCCAATGAAATTCCTTTTTGAATTTGGGAAATTATATGACAGCATCATTTTCCTAAGTTTAATTAGACAGTATTTTTCTCTGCAATCAGAGATAAGGCCATGTGTAAATTTCCTCTGGTGTCAGCTCGTTGAAGAGTCTTCATGTAATACATGAAGACAAATTTTTAGTATAAATAAATAAATAAATAAAGATTAAATTATTTTATATTGTTTTACAAAAAAATCTGAGAAGTGTGGCTTGCCCTCCTGAGTCAACACATAGTAGCTCTACCATTGGCAGCATGTAGGGCAAGCCCTGCCAACACAGCTGGTAGATGTGTTGTCCAGCAGCCACAGTTTGTTGTGTTCTATCACATACAATCCTAATGACATCTGCTAAAGTTTAGGAAGGGCGAATGCTTTTTCAAGGCTTGGTATCTACAAAACAATAAAATCCAAAAACTAAACTGCCATGTTGCTTCAACCTGCACTTATACTCAACGGACATAAAGAGTAATGACCAAGACGCCCCTTATTTCCACAATTTTCACAAGGTACTCTCCGTCCCCACACTGCACCCTGCCCTGACCTCCGACCACTAAACATACTGCTTCTGTCGCTAAGTTGGATTCTCATCTCTGTTCTGTCAATCAGGCCACCACTTGCAAGGTCAGAGGTCGTCTATCTCGTGTGTGAAGTGGCAGGGTGACTGCGTCATCCTCCCCCCACCATCAGTGCAGGAGCATCAGATGGGTTCATGCTGAGAGTGCAGCTGGAATAAGCATTGATCTGACTCGCTCGTGTGCATGCATCCATTTATGGACTACTGGGATGGATTCAGAGGATGCAGAGTTACTTTTGGTTTCTTTATGCTCAAAGAACTGCTTATTTATATTATGTTTCTGTATCCATCAGAAACATAACATACTTCGTATGTTTTACAAAGTGATTTCTGGGTTTTAACACCCCAGCAAACTTCCTTTTTGAACAAAGCATTGTTCATAATGCTTTGCTTATGAAAAAGCTGTTAAAGACCGTTAAACAGTTTATTTTTTTTGTTATTGGAGGCAGTCAAAGCAGTTGTTTTTGTTAGACAAATTCTCCTTGCCTTCATGAACCCCACATGTGCTGTTGTCTTGGCTCCTACCCACAAAATATTTGGGAATAAGTCCCTTTCAAATCACTGGCAAAGGCATTGGAGTCATTCCAAGAAAAAAACTACACTTGCGCCTTCCTAGATTGGCCTCGTTATTTTAAAACTCTCCAGAACAAAAATTATACAGTAGCTTGGTACTCATCACACTCCTACATCTTTGCACAATGGTTGTCCAAAAGGAAAATAAAGCTGTTCAGTAGGAGCCAGAGTAACAAGGTAAATTGATTGTGAGTCAGGAAAGTAATTTTTTGGGATTTGGCCAATTCACCAGGATTGATTATCTCTCCAGGATAGCTGGTCTCTGGGGAGAAATCACTGGCAGTTTTGCTTGCTGAAAAAATATATCTTTTTCTTCCTTATTTGCAGTTGTTGAATGTAATCTTTTGCAAGTGAACATTTTGGCCTTGAAGTTGCCGTGTTGGAAACAGGAAAAAGGAGCAAGCAAAAAATTTTCAGTTTGAGAAAGGAACATTTCAGACGATTTGCTCTGAACATCTCCATAAACTGCAGCTCTTCAGAGGTGTTCATGATCTTTAGGAAACCAGGAAACCATGGACTCAAAACCATTCAGTGAACCCATTCCCAATTGGTGTGGAACAAATGCACAACTGTATCATTCTGATGGTTTGGGCAATACTCTGCTGGGGACCCCTAAGGCCTTTCAGAGGTGTTACTTTGGCATGTACCACCTAACTAAAGCCTTGTTGCAGACCACCAACACCCCACAAACTGTGTCCAAACTGTGTTCACTAACTGCAATTACGAAAACCATTGGCAGTTATCTTTGACCTTGTCCTTTTACGACTACATGGTACCCACATCTTTTGATGGCTACGTCCAACAGTGTAAAGACCATGTCACAAAGCTCAGATCATCTCTAGCTGACTCCCAGAACATGGCAATGAGTTAACTGTACTTTTTTTTCTTTGCCTCCACAATCACTGGATCCCAATCCAAAAGAAACCCTTTGGAAAGTTGTGGAAAAAAATTGCATCGTGGATACACAGTCAAAAAAATCTGCAGCAACCAAGTAAAGCTGTCATGTCACGACTAAAATTCCCAAAGGATGTTTCTGACACACTGTTGAATATACACTTTGACAGAAAAAAAACAGGCAGTTTTGAAGGCAAAAGAGGGTCCAACCTGGTGCTAGTATCTAAAAAATTATATATTAGAAGATATGTATATATATGAGTGAGCATGAGTACCTTCACCTGAAATGTCAAGGCTCTATCTTAGCCGCTGTCATATCTCCTTTCAAGTTTGACACTGAGCTGTGGATTGGTCTAAAACTAAATACTAATTGGATTGTCATATTTTCGCACATGGGAATCCAAGTCAGCAAGAAAAAAAAAAATGCGGCCTTGTTTGACTCTCTTTTCTTTCCCCTCCTCAATCCCCTCCTTTGCCCAGTGAGATTTATTTTTTTTCCATGCGACTTGTCTGAGCTAAAGCTTTAATCTCCTCTGCAGAACATGAAAAGAAATCTGCTATGCTTCCTATGGTTGATTTCTCTCTCTCCAGTCTCTAACGGATCAGTCCCCTCACACCGACGGAACGTTCTGTTTTACAGTATCTGAGGAAACTACTGTTGCGTCCTGAACGGCGCAGAGCCATAAGTCATCTTTTACAGCTGCCTGGAGGGCCGTATAATCCCCGCCACTGCCCTTCTGTCTCAGACCCGCCCAGACATGGAGGAATGGGCAGAGGGGAAGGTCAGCAATGAAAGGGAAGGCAATGGGAGGAGATTGTTGCCATTAGATGTGTCCACACGGGACAAAGAATGTACTCAAGTAAACGCTCCGTTAAAGAGACAGGAAGTGAAAAGCTTCCACCTTCCACTAGTTGGAGGATGATAACCAAGATATGTGGAATAAGATTATGTTTCCACTCTCTGATACAGTTCCCATCTCATTCAGTGATCTTACCTTTAGAGTATTATCGAGTTCCCTCCTGAGCTTCAGCAGCCCTGTAGGTGGGAGGACAAAACGTTACAGTGAAGATAACCGGATCGAATCTCATCCTGTGTCACTGAAGGGAGTCGTGGCAAGCCAGACCTGACAGCGACTGCCAGAGGAGGTTCACGGTGTGTCGGTACCATGAGAATGGAATGATTTTGAAGTTTGGAGTACTATTAGGGAATGGGGGGGGGGTATTCTGTTTACCTCTCTGCAGGAGCTGCTATCTAACAGGGGAATGTCTGCTTTGAGTGCAAGAAGATTAGGCCACATTAGGGAGGAGGAACCTGGCTTGGAGCTACATGGTTCTAAAGCTGAACAAGCCTGTGAAAAATACCAGGAAAAGCTTGCTTGATCCCTGATTTCTGGTTGACAGAGAACACTGCGTACAAAGCGCCAAAAGATCTAACGTCTCAATTTAGTTAGACTTACTATTTTTGCACTCTTAAATTGTTCATTGTTTGGACTATGAGTCATAAAACAAGTTTAAAGTATGGATGCAAAGTTGCTTTTATTTCAATCCACAGTGTTTTTGCTATTCTATAGAAAGCTTGCCAAGGGCATAATGGAAGACTGTTTGAAAAGTTTCAGTTTCAGCGTTACTATAAAAGTATAATTTCTTTTGCAAGCAATTTGCATTATGTGTTCGGGACTCTGAGGACCAACAAGTTAGGTTAGCCTGCAGACAGAAAGCTGTTCAGTAATTTACATTTTGACAAATCAAATAAGCTTGAGGGAATTGACACAATGCCGATGTGGATGACACTATTTGGACGTCTTCCAAACCCATTCAATTGAAACTCTGGTTTTATGTTTAGGGTTGTTGTCCTGATGGATGGTAGATCTTTGGCAAAGTCTCCAAAATTTTATTGTCCGATTCTGATAAAATATGCCAGAGTTTGGCATTCAAAGGCTTTTTCAAGACAATGGTAGGTGGAAGTGTGTCGTTTTAGACAGAGACGGTCAAATTGTGACAGGCAAGCATTAATGCATTGTACATATCTGAGCAGCCTGCGCCTCTTAAGAAATAAATCAGGTGAGCATACTGTATTGGCAGTTTGTTGTAGGCAAGACGGCGGTTCTGTCCCGTCCACAGGCCACAGACGCCGGCCGTGGCGCTGCACGCAGACCTAATCAAGGTGCTCGTGGCTTCCTGCCTGCCTGCTAATGAACAGCTAATGCTGTCCTCGCCTGCTGTTCTGAAAAGCCTCCACTTTGAAATTGCCTCTGTCATGATTACCTCGTTCATAATGCATGAGTTTGGGATGTAAATGGTTTCACTCTACCCTCCGCACTATTGCGCCTCCCCTCTGTGCGGAAGCCTAATTTTGCTTATGCATTTATGATATTTTGACTGTGCTTAAATGGAAACTGCCATGCTGCGCTCTGCGCTGTGGGAGTCTGTGGAAACGACTCAATTCCCACCCCCCATCCCCGAGCACCAAGGCTGTCCTTGGATGACATGATCCCAGAGCACAGGGCTTTTTGTTCAGTTTCTTGAAACATGCTCCCTTTCTTTTCTTTGAGTCTGCTGCACTTGTTTTAGCTTTTAGCCTCAGCCAACTGGTAAAGGGAAATTATGTTTTCCAGTTACTGTATAACATAATCAAGTAACTGTTACCTTCAATTGTTATAAAAATGCTACATATATCAAATATAACTTCAAAGAAATTTAACTTTGTAATTTATAGCCTTGAATCTGAGCCTTTGTCTCTTTAAGGAGCTCCTGTCCTATATTAAACTTCTGAACCTTCAGGAAGTCATCACATCAATCCTCTATTGACCCTTCAACAATGTTTTCACCAACGTTGCACTGAGAAATAGCTTGTATAATGAGCTCAGTAGATGCGAAGCTCCACCAGGTGTTTGCTAATTGCTGCTAGCTAGTCTGAAGGAGCTGAGTGGGGGAGCTGTAGGGGGAGAGTGCTCTGTAATTCAGAAGCTTGGAAACTACACATCGGAGGAGGAACTGTGTCTAAAAGGCGGTGCTAAGTCCACTCAAATGTTTTGTCCTGCTGAATTGCCATGGGAGATTAAAGGATTTCTCAAACATGCATGAAATAACCAAATAACACTCCAGGTACATTTTTGATGAGGGAATAACATTATAACACTATGTGAAGGTCAAAAAGTTGACTTTACATAATACTATGCAGTCCAACACTCTGAATATGCCACTAAGTTGTTTATCCAGGAGGCTAATGAGCTAAATGTTTAACCCCATCCAACACAAACCAGTGTTCTCAGCAATTAGCTTAGCCTTTGTGTTCTCTTCCTCTCTCTAATCTGCATTTCATGTTGCTGCCAGCAATCAGAGGGCAAGATAATTGTTTACAGACTGCAGGACACAATAGCTATCTATAGAGCAAAGCTAGAACTCATCCAGAGAAGGGGGGGATAAAAAGTCATTCTGGATTGTAAACCGTGTCCTCAGGCGACCTTATAGGAAGGCAAAGAGATCACTGGCTTACACAGCTATTGAATTGATGATACATTAATGAGTCCAGCATGTGATCACTCTCCACATGCAGATGGGGTTTATGTAACAGTAGCAGAAAACGAAGGCACGATTATGAGGAAATATCCGATTGCAGGAACTGTTGGGATTCATCGAGGGCAGGTCCCATTAAGTGGCACAGAAGCAAACATTTTGGCCCCTGTTGCTTTCTCTGCAGACCTGATGAGAGGCTGTGTGCAGTAAATTGTATTTACCTCCCTCTTATCCGTTTTTCATCCCTGCTTTGTCCTGCTCAGGGTTGTGGTTGGCGGAAACTGATCACAGCTGTGACTGTAATAAAATATTAGGATTCTTTATCTGAAGCTTCACAAGTACTAGATTTTAAAGTTTTACATTCTATTGGTGTCAGTCAGTGCAGCTTGAAACAATAGTGCTGCACACACAAAGTCCCAATAGGTCCTGGTTCATAGAACTATACATGACAAAATTTGACCAATCTTCTTGGTTAGAGATTATTTTTAATTGGTTTGTTTTGGATTATTGCCCAGCCGGAGCACCCAACTGTGTCAAATGCTGCCTTCCAGTTATGTCGGAAGTGAGAACTGGGTTTAACATCAGACTAAAGATAATAGTGTTCCAGTTAAGAAGTTGGGGTTTCAACATGTTGACACCCAAAATTATCGTTTCTAGTATCTCTTACCATCATTGAAGATTTCTCCTTACCATACGCAAACACCACTTTTCCATTTACTCAGTTCACAGGCACTGCATGTAACATTGATTTTAGACACACGTTTACATGCGGTTCTACCACGTCTTACTACTTTTGATACGAGGAACGGCGATATTGAAACACAAAATCGGCCTTACAAGTCGCAACAGGATAGTCGGAGTTGCTCACAGTTTCCCTGTGGGAAATTTGATTTCGGAGGGCATTCCGGTTGATTTATTTCCATCTGGGAATTCGGAATTTCCCAGCTCCAAGCGCAACTGGAACTAGGTTACAGTTTTAACCATCTGCTAAAAACCGGTTTCCCTCAGATAAAACCCATGAACCACCACGACTGAAGCTCATCCTAAACTGCACAAAGCTGGTAGACAAGTGTCATTTTTTACAGCGAAATAAGTTTTAACATTAATTAAAATATTAAAAATGAAACAAGCCCCTGCTCCAAAGTCAAAGATTTTGAGCTTGACTGAAAATTTTAACTCCCTTTGTTGAAAATACCCTCTGGAGAAAAGTTTAATAGTCAAACAAGAGACTAACCACTTGGCAAACCACTTATTTATCCCCAGTCTTTTTCTTATTGTTGCATCATGAACAGTTACTGTTAACCGAGGCCAGACCTGCTATGGAGTCGTTCTGGATGAGTTGTTAATGTGCTCTTAGAGTAATTTTGGTAGGCTATTTTTATTATTATTTTTAAGCATTTTTATAAAAACAGCACATTAAGATCACTATCAGACATTTTATCTTCATAAGAATGTTCCAATTTTAAGAAAAAACAAAGTATTATTGCTCAAATTGTAACATTTGCAAACATAAAGCTGCACGCTCCATTGAGTGTCTGTGTTGATTTTTTTTTTTTTTTACTACTACAACATGATGGACCCGTCTTATGAATGAGTTTTGGCAAATTAGCCAGAAGGCAAGATGTGCACTTTGGATCATGGTACTCCTAAATGATGTTTCCATAGCAACAGAGATTTCCACTCGGCGTAGGTGATTACTCAGTGGTGGTCCACCGGGCCGTGGCCTACCTGTAGTGGGGGGCTGATGAGGGTTTGATGACTGAGCTGAGGTTGTCTGCATTCATTCGATTCCTCAATTAGCTCTTGTTTATGCAGGACGGTCCAGTGGGAATTAGTAACTCTCATTTACACATCGTAATAAAAGCAACATTAGCTCTCAGAGTAAATAAAAGCACAGCAATAAGACGGGCAACGTGGAGCAATGAAAATTTTTAATAATGAAAGCCAGATGTCAGAGAGGTCTTTTATTGTATTGGTGCGTTTTTGGGGCAGCAACACTAGACATTGTGGTTGTTACGGTGTAGCAAGCCTACTGGGAGGGAGTCGTTGTTGTAAGAAGGCATTAAAAAAAAACCTGTTTAAGTGTTTACTTTTGGAGATCTGTGTACTTTTTCCACATCTTCTTATGTTGTAACTGTCAATCCTTTCTGGGGATTTCTGTGACAGACAAACGCAAAGTGCTGCATAATTGTGAAGCGGAAGTAAAATAAAACATTTTTTATATAAAAGAAAAAGAAATTCTGTCTCCATGAGTCAATTCTTTGCAGACCCAGATCTTAGCATTTCTGTCAGTAGATGACAGAAATTGTCCTTTTAAATTGTCACCCTTCAACACTTTGTGCGCCTGCCTGGAACCCCACAGACAAACAATACAATACAAACAATGCAGACGGGATGACCTGAAGAGAACAAGGGATGCACAACGACACTTAGACCCCCCAATTGTCTTAAAAACTGACACCTAGGCTCCCCAAAAATAATATTTATACTGTAATCATACTGCTAATTTCTGCCACATTTCAATTTTTGAAGCTCTTAGATTCCCTGTCAGGGAAAACATGGGCTTTAATTCTGACCGCAACACGGGCTCATTTACCACAGATCTCTTACGCCCACGCCAAGGTGATTGCTCTGAAGAGATTGCTTTGAAGACAAAAAGGCCTTGGAAGTGATTGACAACGGTGGTTGTTGTTTTGTTCTGACAGGTGATTGTGTAGAATGATAATTAATAACAACAGACCTACATTTTTCTAATATGGTCACTGGCACACTGCCCTCTGTGTTTAAGATACTTCAGTGCTTCAACACACCTCATTCACGCTGATGTTGCCATAGAGTTGTGAGGCAATTTTCTGTGCAGAAACATGACACGTTTCACCTGATCCAAATCCATAGAGTTAACTACAAAACATAGTCAACCATCCTCTGACTCCACATGCTTGCTGAGTTGTAGGAAGTGATGTAGAGAACACTCGATGAATTTGACTGCATTATTAAACGAATGGGATGGATGTATTTGAATCTTTCTGCATGATTTTAATTTGGATTTATTTGATTGTAGCTTTATGAAGAACAGTAAATGTTTTGAAACAACAGGGCTTAAAAAAACTTGCTGACCAGTAATGAATCATTGGTTTTTACATTTTTTACTCTTGTTTTTCTTGGAGATCAAAACTCACATATTCCTTCTCTTAGATTTCTCCTGACATTGCGATGCACGGCACAGTCAGAAGTGATAGGAAGTCTGGTCTGGTTCCTGTGGGAGGAAACTAAAAAAAAAAACTACCTGTAATAACTGGGCTGAATTTAGAGTAGGTTTTGATGCTAGCAGCAATGGAAACGTTGCAAGGCCAACCAGTTAGTGCAGCAGTTTCTCACCACCACTCCATCAAAGCTGTGCGATTCTTGCCCTTTACTCCAAGTGATTCACCACAGGCTAAAGTGGAGACGCCTCACTGCCCTCTAATTGGTCTTCTTTTTTTTTTTTTTTTACTTTTACTGCCACTCTAGCAGAACAACTAATTTCATCATCTGGCATGCTCCATTGTGACTTCATGTGGTCAACTCTGAGAAGCAACACAAATCATTGCATCTGTATTTCTTTGCATTTTTTTTTTCTTCTTCCCTTCTCCTACAGATCCTTTTAATTGCGCTGTGGTCTCAGTTTAAGCAAGCAAACCAGAAATCCTTCTGCTCGCAGGCAAAATGGCAGCATCAGCAGCACTTCTCATGGCCATTCTTACTTAGAATAAGACTTTAAGTTTCTTCCTCTGTGGGATTGAGTTGCAGGACTATTGACAGAAGTAGCATGAAAATTTCAGCTCTTTTAGTCAAGCAGTGTGTCTGCAATAGCTAACTTTCTTTTTCTGTGTGCTGTGAAATGTGTAGCAGATACACATTTCATCATGTACCTTATGACTCAAACACTTTGAAGCATTTATTGCCTTGTAAGCCAGGAAAGATGGGGCCATGTTGCCAAGATGGGCAATGAACGGTGAAATATTGTCAAATATCAACTGTTATTATACCCCAATCACACCGTTGCGTATCTGACCTTCATTTCAATCGCAGAAGACCGCTGTGAACCAACTATTAGTTCCAGCATTGCTTTTTTTTAAAGCACTTGTCTCTATTATGGAAATCAAATCTGATACTGGGATTTTTACACACGTCCTGTTTTGGAGTTAGCAGAATTTGGATTTAAAACGATAGAGAAGATAAAAGGCAAGCCCAGTGACCATTTCTTACACATTTATGTGGAATCTGCATAATTCCTAATTAGACATGTTGAATCCTAATGTGGTTTAAGTACAACAAAAGATGTTGAAACTTTGGGGAAACCCACAGAGCTAGATGAGCCTATCTATAACCAACTAAGACTGAGTCTTAGATGTCTTGGAGACTTCTTTAAATGTTTTTTCTTAATCTGATCTGAATTCATTTGAAACTGATTCTCATTTGCTAATTTCTGTAATGTTTTTCTAAGTCTTGACGACTTTCTCCCAGTTGGGCCTCTTAAGTCAGATAATCATTTGTTTCCTAACTTTCTCACACGCACCTTTACTTTCTCTTATCTCAAGCCTTTACAGACTTTTCCGGAATTCTCTTGGGCTGTCGCACCAAACACTCGTCTGTGTTTACAAATTGAGAAGTCGTCTCCTCTGTGCATATCTTTGATTAAATCAATTGGCGACTGAGCCCAGATTCACACTCTGTGTACACATTATTATTATTTTTTTCCGCACAGGAATGTTTCTCTCTAGGTGCTTCTCATGGGGCTTTTGTTTATGGCAAAGAATAAGGAACTATGCAGAAAAAGGCTGACATTGGTGCATGCAATATGTATGATAGCAATATGTGTGATACATTAGAGGAGGAAGACAGCTATGCAATTTGAATATAAATGCTCAGGTAGACAGTCAGTAGGATGCTTAGTACTTGGCATTGTCATAGGATGCACTTCATCACCACCTGCTGATTGGACAAAATCGTGGGGAACACCAGTTAATCCTTAATGAACATTCTGCTTGATGTTTAATTATTACTTCATGGGCATTTTAAGGATTCTGACATATTTTCTGAGTATGTATTAGATTAAAGATGCACAATCTATTTTTTTGTAATTAGAAATGAGGGATAAGGTAAGTTTTTGGAAATGTCTCAAACAAAATCAAATCAATATTTGATATCTAAACTGCTTTTTCACTTTACTTTATCTAGCTAACTCAAATTTAGCTAGCTAGCGCATGAAAGCTAGCTCATGAAAAATAAATGTGAGCAAATTAGCTAGCTAGTTAGCTAGCCAAAGGTCTTGTCATACTTGCATTTTCCATTCAGAAAAATCCGTTGCTTCTCGTGAGTTTAGTATTTTTTCTTTTGTCGTATTTTTTTAATTACTACTTTTAATTATTTTAACCATAGAAATATTAAGTAATTATTGTTATTATCCTGTATAGGTTTTGTAGATGATTTCAATCTTTAACATGTCGTTGATCTTCCAGTGCTTCTGGTAGAACAAAGTCCCTTTAATCTTAAAGGAAGCCTCCATAGAAATATATAGATGTCTGGGAGACATGTCTTTATGGGACGTATTTCTTGATGGTCCAAACTTGCAGTTATTCCTTTTTGATCCATCTGGCCTCCATACATCAAGCCACAGCTGTTGGTGTGCTTGGTCCGTCCATGTATTGCTTTGTCTGCTGGGGGGAATCTAGAGTATCGCCCTCTCCTCAACAAATCAGGCAAGGATTGCCCTCCAGGCAGGTGCTGAGGTCAAGAAACAACGCCTTGTGCCTCTGATGGGGGGAAAGAGAAATATGGAGGGACACAGGGTGCTCTCCTGCTGTGGAAATGACTGGTAAGTGATAACGCCACCTGAGGGCCCTCGGGCTATTCCTGGTTGTAGAGCAATGCTTGTGAAATGAGAAATTTCACACAGTGTGATAAGATAAAATTTATTGATCCTTTAGGGAAAACTGTGTCACTTTGGTAACATACAGCGATGGGACTGGGGACACAGAGAGGAAATGCAGAATCATTTAGAGAGATTGTAGGAAATATAAATTAATACTGTACCATAAGTCCTGGTATTGTGAATCTGGCATGTGTTTTTTTTTCTTCTTCTTCCATTTCCATTCCAATCTTATATTTTTAAATTAACCTTAACTCACAGAGTTAAAATGAGCTGACAATATTTTTATGTCGCAGCTTACTGTAGGTCAACAGAACAACAGCATGTTTGTCCTCTGATATGAATCATTAATATGTTGGCTCATAACATATTTCAACATAAATCCAGGTAATGGTGTGTGAGCAAAACTTGCTCGTTCTCTTGTTTGATAAATCTTGTGCTCCGCTTTGAACATTTTCCAATTCAAACCACTAAGGTTTCACCCAACTCTTGATATTGTTTCTCTTGCATTATCACCATGTGAAGTTTGGAACACAACTCCAGAAGAAAAATTTTGATTCACCAAAAATAATTTTCAGAGCCTAAATAATTGGCAATGGTTTAAACACTCTTTTCTAAGTCGTTTTTGTCCTGACCTTCAATCTAGTCAAATTTTCCCTGTTGATTTTCTTTTCTTTTAATTTTTACTTTTGTGAATTATGTATTTTCTTTGCAGGGTTTCCCCCAGTCTGTTATAAGCCTGGCAGGCCACCAGGCTTTACTTGCACCCCCTCCAGGCTAAGCATTGCTTATTTAAGTTTTTTTTTTTTGTTTTAAATGTTTGCATTTTTGAAAACTTTATAGTTGGTGTTCAGATATTATTTTTCCAATCTTCCAATCACACATAATTATCAAGTAATATTTTCAAAATTCCTGTCAATTTTATGCATTTTTGAACTCAAAAACACAGAATGAATGACTCCCTGAGTACCCAAAGCACCAGGCTTAGCAAGTTTTCTGGGGGAAACCCTGCTTTGTATCAGGTCGCTTTCTCACTAGATCCAGGAAGATAGAGCACATAACTCTAGTTCGAATGTCCGTCCACTGGATCCTTGTAGCTCAGAGAATAGACTTTAAAATACGTCTCTGTGTTTTTTTTTTGTTTTTTTTTTTTTAAATAAATCACTGAACGTCTTAGTATCAAAATACATTAAAGATCTGCTGGTGTTGTATGAACCTCCCAGATCTATCAGGTTTTCTGCTTCTAGTTTGGTCTGCATCCCTAGAACCAAACAAGCAGAAAGCAGCATTCAGCTTCTATGCTTTACAAATCTGGAACAAACTGCAAAACAGCAGAAGCGCGGAGTTCCTTTAAATCAAGACTAAAAACCCCAGCTATTTAGAGACTTAATAGTAAGTGAAACATATTTGATTAACGTATTTGTGTATTTGCTGGATGATTCAATCAAACTGCCTTATTGCTGAAATGTGGTATGCAAATAAACTTACCTTGACTAGGTTTCTATGTATGTAATTTATTGTTTAAATAAGAATTTTTAATGATTTACAATGACTAACTGGATCCTTCATTCAGACCAAGTGGTGAATTTCAAAAAGAGAGAGGTCAGAAGGTGTTTGCTCAGAGGATGACTATATTCATAAACCCCTCAAGCCAGAAATGGGAAAATTCTCAAGAAATATTAAAAAGCATAATTTTTGTCAATACCCTTGAGTCCACTTCAGGTCAATACTGCTGCACTCTTGTCTCCCATCTCTTTTTAATCCCCCTGTCCAATTAAGACTTGCATCAAGCTGCACTTATCTACACTTAGAGGTGACCATAATGCAGCTCTGCAGATTAATAATGCTGTGAGAGTAGAGAAGTATGACTGGTTGTAACCAGCCATACTCTGTAGGGACCAATACAGTTTTGTTTTTAAATAAAAACACTTGAGTTCTGTCTATTCCTGCACCTGGGTGTGGTGGTAAAACTTTGCAGGTTGAATAGGACACATTCATCTCTAGTATGCCACTGCTGGCCAACTGGACGAACACAATCGCCTCTGTGCCGTCTGATCCTCTTATCTAGCTGGCAAGGTGTTGGTGTTGTTCCGAGTGCGGCTGGCAGCTGGAATGATCGCTGCTTATCGGAGCTGCGAGTTAATAACCGAGCAGCCGATTCTCCCTCAGCTCTGTCCACTGTTCTGTCCTAATCCTCAGGAGGACTGGGCTCTCACATGCAATAAGAACAATGATTCACCTGTTTGTTATTGGAGCTCTTAGCTCCTAACTCCCACATAGCTGGAGAGGACACTGTCTGTTTGATGAAGATAGTACTATTGGCACCTTAATTTTGTTTTGCTGTAATCCTGGAGGTATATCTCACATATTACCTATAGAAATTTTGCAAACAGAAAATACCAAGAAGAAAAGTTAGAGTTGCATAGATAATCTTCTACATGATTCTCTTATTTTGGAACACAATCACTGCTGTCTCCATGTTGAATATCTAGGGAACTACACTGTTGTAAACACATGGACATCTCAGAAAAAGAATTGTAAGTTGCATCATGGCAAAAGATGGAAAAGGAAAGTTTGGCGACTTAAATGTTGTGGCGCCTTATGGAGTTCTAACAACCATTTTAGACGTTTAAACTCTTCTACAGGCTTTTAGATCTGATTGATTGGATTCAGATTTCTCCAACCACAATCCTATGGTATTGGGTGCCCTATTTCATCTTGGAACTAGAAGGTTGTGGATTTGAATTGTCTTCAGATATGAGTGTGTCTGGGTAAAGTTGTTTGTCCCGTATTTGTCTGTGTTGCCCTGTAATGTGCTGGTGACCTGGTCAGGGTGTCTAGCTTACGTCTTGCACAATCACTGCTTGAGATTGGCATAAGCAAACCAACCTCCCCCACACTCCCCGACCATACCTAGACAAGCACTAAGCCATAATTATTTAGTCTTTTCTAATTTAGTTGGTGCTGATCTTTGCATTAAATTTGCACTGACCCTATAACCTCACTCCACCTTTCCTGTTTTTATTATGCATTTTATGGAGAAACTTAAGCATTTCAGACATAAGGTTTCAGATGATAGTCCTAATTTGACCATTTAATATACACCTTTGGCTAAGGAATGGTATGGAATGTGTGAACCTATTGATCCAGAGAATTGAAACAATACTTTTAAGAATACAGTGTTTCTCATCGTTGGATTTCATATTTTTTTGTTTCGACTGTATTGCAGATTCTTTGTTTTTCTATTTTGGACAAACAGATATTTTGTACTTCAGACAGAATGGGACTGGACAACTAGAGACCTCAGTATCTTAAACTTTAGACATGACTCCCAAACCCCATATTAGGGATGATTTGTCGCCAGTTAATTAATAAAGGGTTTAAGCCCAAGTATCATCTCCCTTATTTCATCATTAAATGCAATTTTAACAGAGCAAGTGTCCCGTGTGTTTCTCAAGACAGAGATGAAGTCATGCTGCCTGATGTAAAAATGACGTCAATTTTTCTACATTAAAGATGAGGAACTGCTGGTGTGCCTGTGTGTGTGTGTGTGTGTGCGTGTGCGTGTGTGTGTGTGTGTGTGTGTGTGCTTGTTCTTAGTGTACAAACATGAAGAAATGTTGAAGTCATCCACCTTCTCTGGTCAAGGATTAAAAGTTCCTCTGCAGGTGCAGTGTACCCACTGTGCCGTAATATCCCTTCATCTCTCATTTAACCTGTAAGCAGTACTATCTATGCAGTGACATATTCTTTCTCATTTTCGCTTTTTTTATGTAATATTCAGAGTGTACCTTCAAATATACACATGGGAAATATTTTTTTTCAAAAAGCATTCAAATGATGTTGATTTTGTCTTTGGTAGACCAATACATAGTGCTTAATTGTACATTGAAAAAAAGATTCTCAAATGTGCTATGCAAAACCCTAAACATAAAGCCAAACCTACAAGCCAGACCTACAATAGGATGGTCCGGTTCAAAGAATATTTGCATATCACAATGGCCCAGTTAAAGTTCTGATCTAAATCCAATTAAAAGTCTAAAAACGTAGACTTAAAAGCAATGTTCACTGACTCACCCTGTCAATTTTTTACAATCAAGAGTGGGCAAAACTGTCAGTCCCTAATGCCAGAGCCTTAGCTGACTGTCTGAGTGTGACAATTACATGGAGTAACACCTTAAAACAGATTTTAACCCCTAAACCTTATGCTGTTTAGGAGAACATGCAGTGGGCTATTGCTGTAACGAATGTAATCCCGTCTGCTGCTGAACCCCTGGCTGCAGGCGTTTCCAATCAGCCCCTCTGCCTGACGCTTGTTTGAATGCTGGCTGGTCATTATGACCCTGCAGCCTTCTTTTCTGTCCTCTCTTCCTCATCCTCTGTCTGGTCAGTCTGGACAGTGGAGATGAGGAGTGTCTCATTATCACCAAAGCTTCCTCTTGGATCCTTTCCAAGCTGGAACCAGTTCGGATTGTGCGGATGTGAGCTGGAAGCAGTCAGCTGTCACCTCTCCGGCTGCATCTGGCTCACTCTGGCTGCCTGTTTTATCAGCCTCCCCGCTCCTCGTTTTGGCATCATCTCCTGCATTGATGTCCCTACCCTGAGATTCTTTGAATTAAAGTTATTTTTTCACTCTACAAGAAAGCGTTTCTAATCCAATTCAGTTCGTCTTGTAAATCTCCACAGGAAGATGCCTAGTGTAATCGAATTTTTCCCAGTGATTGCTGCTGGGACGTGCCCAGTACAGACCAGAGTGTCACTGCCTTAAGTCGGTGACTCTGGTTAGGCACACAGCTCCCCACTGAGAACCACTCTCACCTCTCTGTCAGTGGCGTTCTTTCATCCATGTATCTTCTCGTACATATCCTGTCATTTTAGTTTGCCACCCTGTCTTTCCTCTGTCATTGTATATATCCATCCTCCTCTCTCTTCCCTGCATTTGTTTCTGCTGTTACTCTTTCCTTCTGCATCTGGTCCAATAATCTTCCCTCCCTTATCTTGTCCCGTCTCCAAAAACATCCTTTTTAATTGGCTTTGTTTTTCTTTTAGTCTGGCCTTCTATGCTCCAGCCTCCTTTTCCTTTATAAGGCCTGGCGGGCAGATTCAACTACTTCCTCTCAAACCAAGGTTTTCCTATGTGTCTGTCTATTTGAGAGAACAAAGTAAAGATAAATGATTCGCTTGTATTTGATCATGGTCTGTAGTGCATCATTAAATCATCAAAGCTGAAAGGTATTCTAGGATTCAAAGATGACATGCAAAGTCTGTTAAGTAGCCGGAATGTAATGTTACTTTACAAAGTAGTAACTAATAACACATTCAACTTCTTACTCATGAAGAAATAGGCTCTGGCTATGCATGCTTTTGTCACTGATAAACTTTTGGCACTCTAAATCATATTTAAACATAGCCTAAGGGATGTAACGTTCATAACAAGAAGATAAGACACATTTTTTGTTTTCAAATATCCTACCAACTATATTTTAAAGTCACTGCTAAGTGTATCAATATTTCTGCTTGCTAACATCTACGGTAGACCTAATGTCAAAAAACACGCTTAGTGTTTCCACAAATAGAAAAGGGGGCTCCATCGTCTAATCTGTGTTTTCAATAATCTCTGATCAGTGTAGAATAATCAATTTAAATATTTCAGAGTTTGGACCAAAAATGATTTTGGTCAAATTCTGTCCAGTCTGTGAAAACAACCTTTAGCACCGAAAGGAAGAATCACGCAGAGGCCAATTTAGCTTTTAGCGGCTAGCGATTAGCAAGTGGCAGTATTCTCACTGAACTTAGAAATGATCAGTATCATTCCTGTCACAGTTTCTTGTTTTTATGAGTACCAATAAAGCTACTAAGTGAAAGTGATGTAGGCAACTTCAAAATTTTTATATTCAGGTTTTAACAACAAAGCCTGTATTTGTTGTGCGCAACCTTTTTTTTTATTTCAAAGAGTTTCAAACTAGATAAAGAGTTCAAGTACATGTACTAATTATTGTTTTACAAAATGGCTTCTGTGAATCCACTTTTTCCAAAACACCAAATGTACTGCTAAGCTAATGCTACGTCAGGGGAGAGGAGTTTTTGAATTTGGTTATATTCTTTGCTATAATATAGAAATTAGGAGACTTTATTAGGACTATTGTCCCTTATCATTTATTATAAGACTGAATGATGGGATTGTAAATAAATATTCTGGATAAGATAGTTGTTAGCTAGCTAGCTAAAAGCACAGAATAAGAGCACTGCTTTTCATTGGTTTTATCACTCTGTCAAGTTGCAACTTTGTCCCATCCTCCTTAATGTCCATTATTAACAATATGGTGTTCTTTTAAAATATTTTATTGGCATAGGTAGTTCTGGGCCGGGAATTGGACCTAGTGCAGCTGCATCGCGGACTGTAACCTCTCTATATGGTCTAAGACTCAGGTCTACCACTGAGTTTAAGACACTATGCTGTTTTAATATGGATTTCTGACACATCTCTGGGCTTCAATGGGAACCAACGGATTGATGGGTGGAAATTTTTTATTGCTCCCTCTGGGATGTTCCCTCAGGGAAATTGTCAAGATGTGGAAATACTCACTGGTATAAACACACAGTTCTTTAATGTTCCCACAAAACTCAGCAGCACGACGTTTGATCAAATTTCAAACAAAGCTAACAAGCAGCCGAACAAAAACCTTTTTTTATTTACAAAACAAAGCCTAGAATGAAATCTTTTAATTATTGTTCTTACAGAAAATCATAATTGTTGCAACGGGTGGTAACAAGATTTGCAAAAATTTGAAATTGGGCACGAATACCTGATTGGTGCATATTTTAATCTCTGCTGAACTGCTGAAAGAAACCGGCATTTTTCATCCTAAATTACCTGTCAAAGTGCTGCTTTCAGCAGAGAATGTCAGCTACTCTTTCAAGTCTATAGGTTTTTCCTGCAGTCCCTCGTCGATGAGCTGTAGAAACATGTACGCCGTCTCTCCTCCACTTTCTCTTCCTCAGACTTGTTGCTTTTTATTCCACATTCACTCCATTCCCGTCATACACTCCCTGTTGATCCATTTCCTTTATTACTCGTACATCAGCTTTCTCCTTCCTCCTCTCTCTCTTTCTGTTCTTCTGTCTCGGTTCTTCCTCCTCTCTCTGTTTCTGTTCTTCTGTCTCGGTTCTTCCTCCTCTCTCTCTTTCTCTTGTTGATTCGCTCTCTCTGGCCCAAAATCGTGTAACATAAAGACAGCAGTGTGTGCTACATCTCCAGCTGTAGCCAGTGAGCCACGAGACGCCTAGCATCAACAAAGATGATCTCCCTCTTTGCCTGTCCTTGGAGAACAAACGAATAGGTGTTTGTGTTTTGCCAGAGATTTTTCCCCCTTCGTCTCCTAAATAGAAAGTGTTCCAGGGGCCGTTCTTTGGTTATTTGTTGCTTGTGAAAGAAGAACACTTGAGAGGTCAGCCGTGCTCAAGGACAACCCCGCGATGTGAACATAACAGTGTAAAAGGGACGAGTAAAAAGCTTTGATGGGCTTGAATTGAAATGTCCCATTTTAGTGAAAAATTTAGGAAAAAATAAATAGAACTAAAATGTTGTTAATGAACCTTGCTTGTTTATTTCCCAGAGGGCCAGAACACACAGTGCCTTACAAAAACTATTCATGTACCTTGATCTCTTTCACCTTTTGTTACTGTTCAGCCAGGAGCTGAAGGATGTTTTATTGGGGGATTTTTATGTAAAGGGAAAACAAATGGTTTAGTTTCTCAAACATGTTTGATAAAAGATGAGAGCAAATGCGAAAAACAGTTTCTATGATTTGATCTCAGTTATCAAACTGATCCAAACCAATCAAAGTTACATTGGGTGTCATAACCAGCCACAAAAACTAAGAGATTGCCTCAGGAGAACTTGTCTGACAACAGGATGTAGACCGAAAGATCTCGATAAAGAACACATCATGTCCTACCTAAAGACATGACCGAAAGATCTCGATAAAGAACACATCATGTCCTACCTAAAGAAATAATAAGAATAGATGAAACATGTCATTTCATCTGGAAGTGGTTTGGGAGTCCAGCAAACCACTGTGAGAACCGTTATTCACAAATGGAGAAAACCTTGAACAGTAGTGAATCTTCCCAGGAGTGGCTGAACTCCCACAATTACTCCTGAAGCGCTTTTGACAACTCATCCAGGAGGCCACCATAGAACACAAAAAAATACATTTAAAAGTTGACTCAGCAAAAGGGAGTTCTTATGATTCAACAACAAAAAAGAGAGACCTGGCTACAATGACATTTTTTGGAAATTTCAGAGAAAAAATATAAATTTGCCACAAAAGATCTTGACTATCGGGAGGTATTCTGTGGACTTGTGGAGACCCCAATCATTACCAATAGAGGCTTTGCTATTGACCATAAATGTGTTGTTTATGCTCAAACTCTCCACCATGGCTGAATTACAACAATTCTGCAAAGAAAAGTTTCCTAAACAACAATGTAAAAGTGTTATTGTCTATTATTGCAAAAAGTTGAAGTCAAGTGTTGTTCCAATATAACCAGGTATTGGGTTTAAGAGCAAAGATGTGCTTACCATTGAAGTTCATAGTAAACAAAGGAAGAGAACATCTTAACTGGCAGAAAATTCAAAATGGTTCACTTGTGAGTGTTGAAGAGCACCAGCAGTACATCACAGCCTCACTAATAGAAAATTGCACTCCTGAAGGGTCCTCGACTCTTTCTCATTCATCCCTCTTCATATGTCTACCGAGAAATCCCGGCTGATGGTGGCACCTAAGCACACCCACAGGATTCTGGTCCTATTTGTGTGGGGGAGAAGCTCAAGCTCTCATTCTTGGTTTAAATAAGATGGAAATGAAGTTATGGCAGTCGAGTGAAGAAAAACCACAGCATTGGGAATTTATGCAAATCTTCATTTTTTTTAAATTTTGAAATACTCAACAAAAGAGTAAGATACTTCTATCCTTTTTGTTTTTTAGTGTTAGGCTAACAGAAATATTTTGTCACTAGAAGAGCAGATCACAAGTGAGTTTAAATTTTCAACAGAATTGAGTTGGGTTGAACTTTACTGTAACAAGGGAAACAACAAATAAAGGATGCAGGACATCTAACCTCAAAGACCCAAATTGTCCACACCTAGACTAGGAACGTTTATTTAGTAGTCCATAGGTTTCTCCAGAGCTTACTGTTTAGAAAATGACTGCAATGGGTTTAAAGTTTCCGTAATAAATTTTAGATGCATGCCAACTTATTTGGTCGTGATCCCAAAAAAGGTCCCTCTGTCCTACTGTCACAGATTTAAGCATTCAGAATTTGATAAATAGCACCTCTAAGCCACTGTCCATCTTGGGAAAGACAAAAAAATATATTGGTTAAGGAAAGTGGATGTGTGCAAGTGACTGCAAGTAAAAACAACAAAAAAAAAAAACAAGGATCCAGATCAATAGAGAATCTTATAAACTGGATGGCCAACGATCCTCCACATGGCCTGGTGGGCTAACATGCTAGTGTTCATCTAATGTTTTGGTCCTCCTGAAGTCTGTAGCAGTGAACCAGAGTGCAGTGGGCCAACACGAGTCTGACAGCCATTGATCAGCCAACTGTTGGCCTTAAATCCCCATCACTGATCAGTGTGGAGATCAAAAGATCTCCACACTGATCAGTAATTGCCTCTAAGCCTACATTGATTACCAATGGAATGTTGCTTTGTGCCACTGCTATCAGATGATGTTAGTTCACGTGGTTGCTATAGCTGCAACTCGTAGGAGAAACATTCACCATAAGGATGGTTACAGATTGTAGCTTAAGGACAACATGTACATCTAGATATTGCATTTGCTCTGTGGACAAAGGTAATGGTGCACAGCCTTCTTGGAATTGGAATCCATATTTCCATAAAGACAGACATTGCATGAGTTCTCCATGCATGCTTCAGTTTTGTCTAATATTTTGAAATATATGATGACAGATATTTATCATTCTATAATATTAAGTAGGCTATGTTTTTTTTTCTTTAATTCATTCTGTCATACGTGTTTCAAATTGGTCTATTTCCTTTTAAATTGGGGGTTGGAATCTGAAGCTTGAATAAACTTATAATGATGGCACTTCAGTGCAGAAGTGTTCATATATCTTGAACTTTATTTCATTTTGTCACAATGCAACCAAAACTATGATGTATTTTATAGGGATTCTATGTGGTAAACCAATTCCAAGCAGTGAAGAAGAGAGTCACAAAGACAACCATTGCATAAAGTTTGGGTCAAGTCATGTAGGGGACATCACCATAAGCTAACGATCTACAGAGCTAAACAGCCTGCATCGGACGCAGGAAAGTGGAAAGTGGTCAAACTTTATGGCTAAAATTTAATTTGGTTTATTTCTGTACGTAGTCCCAATTCACAAGACTAAAGACACCGCATGTTGCAAACTGTGTTGAGAAGCACACTAGCTGCATCTCCAATAAAATGTGTCCAAAATTTTGTCAATATTTCATCTACTGTCAAAAAAAAAAAGAAGGCATTTTTCCATTAAGCAAATTTATTTCTGGAATGTCAAATTGCGCAATAATATAGTCAATGGAAATGCAAGTAGTGTGAACAATGAACTGAACAGCTAATTTAAATGGTTATTTTTATCAACTGATAATGGGTTTAGTCTCACAGTACCCTTCAGTAATTGATACTTCTTTAGAAACCCATTTGCATTTTTTTTTCTCACTTATAATAATTTAGGCATCTTTGATTCAGTTGCTGTTATTCCTGGAAAAATAACACCTTAGGATATATTGTATGAACTATATTTAGATAAATTCAGCATATAGGAACATGAAATAGCTAAAAGCAGCAAATATTTTTCTTTCACAACCCACGGCTCACTGCAAACTCAAACCCGAGGTTCAGCTTCTGTAACTGCTACCTGCATCAGTTTGTTTTTCAAGAAAAGTGCAGATTTATTTATTTATCTTTTTTTAAGTGAACGTTCGCCTTTTCAGGTGTGAAGATATTGCTGCATTAAATCACTCTGACAGATAACTATGCAGGTCGTGGAGTGACGAGCAGAGGCAGAGCTAAATCCCAAAATTGATCAGCTGTGAGAGAGCGATGGCTCTCCAAGCTGTCCATAAACACAGGCTGTTTGTGTTATTACACGCAGGGACAGCCAGTCAAGCAGAACAGGTACATTTGCAAAGCAGGCCGCATTCACACCTCTCTCTCTCT